>NC_134573.1:157519352-157611852 GCF_050947875.1 Dermacentor variabilis
TACGCAGAGTCCTTAAAAAATAACATCAGCGAGGCCTCATCTTCACTTGCTATTCAATAATTGGGTCCATTGTTAAATAAAAGGTAGGCCAGGTGATAACACCATGCAACTATTCACTAAAGTGGGCCTTCCTAGACCTTCCTAAACTGCCAATACTGGCTAGAAGAACCAGAGGGACCGATTTTCGTTAGTCACAACCATATGAAGCTAAGAAAAGCATAAGGAAAATTATTTTTTTCTCTTAATTGATACGTTGAAACAAAGTAAAGGGAAATGAACATGGACAAAAAGCTACTTTTCTTATTGTTACAAAAGCAATTATACGGACACTCCAGGTGCATTTTGGCGCCATCGCCGTGATGTTTAGTATAAAGACCATGGGTGATGACATAGTCACGATAACAGTGTATTCTGAGAATGATAACAGGTGAAGTAGGCCGAGAATGATAATTGTGTTGTGTCGTCTCCTACTTTTTTGTTTGGTCCTTATGTACAGGACCCTCAGTATTCAGAATGAATCCATACAAACTAGCTCAATTATTGACTTCAATGATTACATTAATACACCCACACATCACAGCACCTAAACTTTCGAATGCAATGAAGAAATCTTCTATAATCTCAGCCTCCCAACAGCAGCCAGTTTTGTGCTGCTGGCACTGTAGTTTGGGGTTCAGTTCTCCGACTTCGACTGAGCCATGGCACGATAACCTAGGAATCTATTTTAGGCTTAAAAGATTTATTTAGAAGAGCCCGCATTCTCAATTTTACCAAATGCACCATGTAGCAGTCAGCGCTATAATATAGGTTATACAGATATCGGCAGAACGAAACATGCTTGAAGTATCCAAGGAATGGCAATCGCATTAGTTGCCCTATTCAATGATACAGCATCGAACAACTTAACTTGCAGATGGCAGAGTACACGGCATGTTCCTTCAAAAATAACCAAGTGCCAAGCAAGTCTGGCAATCAACAGTATATTCAGAGAATGCAGAGTAGTTAATTGTCAGCAACATTAGCAAAATGTAATCGGCACACTAAATGTAACACAAGACTTACACAAATGCAACTTGGCATGACTTCACTTCGTTCCCCAGCGATATTTCATGCACGGAAAAGTTCACACTAAACATTTGTGATCCCACTTTTCTTCCTGTGATTATAGGGCGCTTTCATTATAGAAAAATGGTGGCAGAACCCATCTCATGATCACTGTAGGCAGTAATTCTTAGAAATTCTACCTAGTAATTCTTCTTTCGCACTTCCCCAAGGACACTTGGTACCATCTAGTGCCGGCGCTGCCACCAAGCCTGCCCATGGCCCCCACAATGCATGGCGTGCCAATGCGTGCAAATGCTGAGAAACGAGTCATCCAGCAATCACTCTCCTCTCTCGCACTTCTTTCCGGACACACTGCGACATATAGTGGCACTGCCAAGAAGTCCTCACATGGCCTGTGAGACGAGAAGCATGTGCACTGGTGCCAGCAAATGCCTAGATTTGTTCACTCGCTTTCTGCACACTCATTAGCATATGCTCGGTGACCCAAGTTGACAAGTTCCATTGAAGAGCGGCACACGCCCAGTGCATTCATGGCACAGCTTGCTAAAGTAGTGGCGTGAAAGATGTTCTTTGAAAAGCGGCACCTACCCAGTTCATTTGTGGCGCGGCCGGCTAAAGCATCGGGTTGTTGTTGTTGAGGAACCCTTCTGATGTGGGTTCGATTCGATTCAGCATCCGATAAATTTAAGGGATCTTTTTCGTCACTCTAGAGCAGCACATTTCCAGTGGCACATGCCTAGATGCCCAAGTTGTTGACAAAGACATTCATTGAAGGGCTGCGCACACCCTCTGGCACATAGACAGTGCTCCAAGTTGGCACCAAAGAGTTTTGTTGAACAGTGATGCCTACCCAGTCCTGCATCTACAGTGACCCTTGTTGGCATAAAAGGTTTGTTGAAGAGCAGCACGTATGTACACAATGGCACATACTGAGTGACCTAAGTTGGTCCAATGGTTGGTTTCAAACCCAGTTACCTCAGCATAGCAGCCCAATGCACTAACCGTTCTACTACGGACTACCCAGTGATGCAGGTAGGCGGGAAAACGGTTGCGCACACGCACGCACGCACACGCGCACACACACGCGCACACACACACACACAGGCTGGCTGGCAGGTGGACAGGCTCAAAACGCCTGAAGTAGGTGAAAAATTAATTAACAAGAGTTTGACTGCATCAAATAATGCATACGCCTGCCGGGATGAGAGGACAAGTCTGAATGATCTGATTTCTTTAATTAACGAGGTTTTACTGCATTCACGCACCCCTGAACAGCATAAAATGATTCAGTATATGCCCTGTTGACCATACGTGCAAGCATGCCACTGCGATCGATTAGAGAATCACCTTGATGAAATCCTCTGCCAATCGCATCATGTCAGTTGGCTCAAGCTGGCAGATCTCGTCCCAGTAAAGGTGCAGCACTTCCCCTCCACCGTTGGGGTGCACTTCCCGGCGCACAAAGCGTCCCAGGCGCATGTGTCCAAACTCCAGGGAAGCCGGCATCCGAGGGACAAGGGACCACGCACCGACCACCACGGCTGGAGGGCCAAGGGTGTTGCGGGCCGCACACGACGAAGAAGTCGAGTGGCCGCTGCTGTGACGTTCCTTTTTGCACTGGATGCCCACATTACGCAGCGAAGCACACTTACGCCTGCACCGACTGCAACTGCTTCCACTCCCGCTGCCAGTACTCTTCACCGGAGAGAATGTGAGCATGGATGAGGCAGACGATGGGGTTGAAGATGGGGGTTGATGATGTGAATGGGGATACGGTGCCACCACAGCGTTGACGGAAGGTGTTACCGCTGGCGGTGGAGCTGGGGGAGGTGGTGGCTTCGTCTTGTGTGGGAGCTGGTCCTTCTTGCTGCTGTGGCCGGAGGACTGTAGTGGAAAGAAAGGGTAACAGTACATTAGGAAACCTGGATTAACATGGCACCAAAAACCCAAGAGTGCCACAGACCAGGACTCTCAAAGGACTGGCATTTCATAACAATGAAGGGCTGGCGTTTCATAAGAATGCTCATTTTCATGTCTTATGCAAGTTCATGCGGCCAATTCCTGGCAGCAATGGTAGCACAGCAGTGGACAAGGCAATAGCAGAAGGCGAAAAGGCCGGAATAAAAAAGAAAGAAAGGATAGTTACAAGATGTGGACTTAAACATAACACTGCATGCAGCACCTGCTAAGCTGTGCAGGGGCATTTTTGGGAGAAAAGTGAGAAAAGGTTAAGCCCCGCAACTTATGGCTCAATGATCATACACAGTGACTACGCAGGCTACATGCAGCCTGTAGGCCACAAACTTGAGACATGAAGTTTTAAAGGGAAACTAACGAGAAAAATACCGTTTCAGCTGTAATAGAAAATTACAGCTTCGACAAAACCAAAAAAAAGCCACTCCCACTGTCAGCAGAACCTTGGAATATCAGAAAAGATGCAAGGCAGACAGTTGGCAAAGCCACCTTCAAGTTCCCACACCAAGTTACCATGACACCATGGATATTTTTGGCGTCTGTTCTAGTCCATTTAATTCTTTATCGGTGAAGATGGATTAGACTGTATTCTAAAGGAGTAGCAAGATTCAAAAACTAACTGAACCACAGTGCCACAAATAGGAAAGAATACCTTGAAATGTGCAACATTACCCTGACATACCGGCCCTGAGGTTTCGGCTCAAGGGGGGGGGGGAAGGAATTAAAGAAAGCCCTAGAAAGGCGTTTACCTCAATTTTCTCCTTTAATAACAAAGCTTTGATAACCAATGCGTTTTGTCTGCACATATTGCAGATACACCATTTTTATTTTTGTCATCAAGCATGCATTTCTGTGTGAGTGATGTATAGAATTATCTAGCATGTTCAAAAATGAATGGTTTCTTTTTTTCCCCCCTTTATATGAGACATACCCCCTTATGTAATACCCCCTAGTGGGGTCCTTAATGTAAATAAATGAAATGAACGAAGTCCTTTTGTGTAAATGATGTATAATACATGTACTTAATGAAAAATGTGTCGATTATATTTGTCTCTGTAGGCTGCTGACTAAAGGGAGCAGGCAAGCTTGCCAAGCAGTGCTTCGACACTGTTTTTCCCTTGCCACCCTCAGTTTTTGTACAAATTGGAAATGAATTGAAAAAAAAAATTACAGCCAAGTTAACTAATTAGGGAATATACAGTCTGAACTTAGCATTTCTCTTTCATGTCCCTTTAAACTGAGTAGCTAGGTTTTCTATTGAATTATGTAAAGCCAAAGGCCAGCTAGGCGCTTCTAAAGCGCATCCGTTTACAAGATTGGATAAAGAAGCCTGCAACCTATTGCAGCACCACTGTCATAAATGAATAGTAACAAAACCATTAGCTCTATGTTGCAGTCAGGGTTGCCCGATTCAGAAAGTGAAAAGTAGCCAAAAATGTCGCCAGGCTGCCACAAGGCCAATCACTTAAGAAGAAAACATTGCTGTAGCTTATTATGAACTGCTCCTCTTCGAAATGTTATGTTTAGTGCACTTAGACTTATTTAAAACATGGCTTTGGGGACCAACTTAGAACTGGTGGCTCGGTATTCATATTAAGAAATTGTTATCCCTGTATAAAAGATGAAGTAAACGCAAGTAGTCATTGAACTTGAGTACCAGCGAATATGCCGTGTGCACAATTCTCGCTCTTTAGTCATTTGTCAATCTATCCCTGTGCCATGTGTCAACTTTGCAAGGAAACATCATATACTAGCCAAGATTTCATATCACTTAAGGAAAGCGTTATAGTAATTTTTATAGCCATATATTGATATGTTCTCACATGCGTTTACTCAAATTCATCGTGGAACTGTAACAAAACTTGTTTTCACCTTATAATTTTTTGAGCAGTCAACTATAAATGGAGATATCACATGGAATGAGCCAGAAGATGTTCCTTATCAATGAATTTCGTTGGCTGCAAGGTGGAGGTTGTGTCCTTCACACCAAATACACATGGTGAGGATCGTCGTTGCACATCGCATGCGTCATAAGAGGCATAGTAAAGCGAATTACACCACTTATTTGTAATATTTTGTCTGGTTTGTCCGTAGTTCTTATAGAAAAATGATTTTAAAAGTAGCCAAGTAGCCAACCAAAAAATTTTCCCTCCGCGAGCCTTCAAAAGTAGCTAATTCGGCGCAATGTAGCCAAACCTGGCAACCCTGGTCGCAGTTCTTTCAACACATGACACCCGCACACTCGCAGGGCAGACAAGTTTACCACCCCACAGAATTTCTGCCTTTCATATAGTGAAAAAAAAAAAAAACATTGCCCTGCTGCACCAAAATCAAATGCAGATCTTAGTTATCTTGTGTTGCAAGGCACTCGGTCCTGTTCTGCATGCATCTATAACGCATAAAAACAGGAGCAGTTCAAAAACACAGCTGTGCTCTTGCGAGAAGAGCTAACAAATCCGCAGCTGTGCTTGCTGCAAACTAAGAAAAAAAAAAAGATCAATACATCATGAAGCTGGGCATAAAAGAGCACTCATTTTTTTTTTCGTAACGCCCACCACACAAAGACAATATCCACACGCTAACAAAAAAAAAAGATTACTTGGCAAAACGAACGAGCTTCAACACATTATGACGACACACTTGGGTGCATTGAAATTTTGGAAGCTAGAAGCAGCTTTTCATACCAATAGCACAAGCTCTAAGAGGCTTAATGGGATTAAAATGGCCTTTCTCATCTTATTTACACTGCATATGTTATTGTGTGTCATACTACAGGGTCCTGAAACTGGCAACTGCAACAAAAGGTCATTTTAAACATGCATCCCAACTCTTGAAGTACCATTTGCTGAGATGCTGGAAGATATTTCTCAAGAGGTTCAACTTCCCCGTAGAATTCCTCTCATAGCTTTATTCTGGCACAAAAACTTCTTTAGCGTTGACTCAATTTTATTCCAAACAAACATAAGTTCAAGCTCATTAGCCTTGTAGAGGTTCTTTTTCAGCAACATATTTAGCCCGGTACTCTGTAATAGGATGCACAACATATGTCTGGAGCAATACTGATAAAGGGAGTATTAGCAACTAGTGTCCAAGGCAGCAAATGGCCACAAAAAAGATGTTGGGCTGAGGGTAGGAAACATGCACCAAAAACAGCAGCACTCAGGGGGCATATAAACAAGCAGCTGCCCCAAAGATGTGGCAACACTGCTGTCCCATTCCCCATAAAATTTCTCACAGGCGAAAAATTTGGAAAAAATTAATTTTCTCAGCAGGCACAGTTGAAGGAGTACTGACACGAAAAATTTCGATCTGGTGTTTTTTTTTCCTGCTTTAATAAATAGCTAATAGCCCTGTAATCACGGCATGAAACCTGACTTCAGAGTGCGACAGGCAATTATTTAGAGTCTTGCTTGCAGCGACCAGTCCAAGCTTCGGTTTCAGAGAGCAACGAGATGGGCCACAAAAGGAATGCAAGCTGGGCGTGCGACTGCAAAAACCTCCGACATATGCTCTGACGCGCACGCCCGCTTCGTGTTGCTAGTTCATCTGCAACGTCTTCACGTGTTTGTGATGTTTTTGCCACCATCGCCGACATCATTTTCCTCATCCAGCGGTAACAATTTGCTGCAGGCGAGAGTCCACCGTATGAGACGTGGCCAATCACTTCTGGTTCGACACACCAGAAAGTAGTGACTTGGATATCGCGGCCGGAAACAGCAAGGGCGAACCTCAAGATCCTCGTATCGGCCACGTTCAATGATAAGACATGACCAATCTGCATCAAACGTTGTGGACTGCATGGTATTCAACAGCAGCGCATCCAGTTCTGCCACTGAAGGCTATCGTGGGGAAAACGATGCATCACTATTCCCAACCCTCAATGTGTTCGGCAGAAGTCAACAATGCAGTATATAGGCCACATTGTGCTGTACTCTCAATTCATTCTTGGTCAGCGCAGCACAGTCAAGCTGATAGTGCAGGAAATCTGCAGACAACCAAAACTAGCCCTTAATTCTGCAGTTGTAACGACACGGAGAGTGTTCCACTATAAGCAACAACTGAGAAAAGCACATGCAAGCAGCACGACAGCCAACGAAAATTCGTGGCATAGCACTTTCACGGTTGTTTACAATCCTTCCTTTACGTCCATGTCGCAAGGTGTCGAGTTTTGCGGTTGGCTGCCCACACTTACTTTAAAATTGATTTTAAATATGTTCTAAGCTATATTCGTCATTGATATTTTGCAGACGATGTGTGTGCACCCACATAAATCGATGTCACGCATTATCTCCACTTCAAAATTTTGTGTCGGTACTCCTTTAATAGAGGTGGTAAAGTTTCCAGCAAATTTTCAAGGATTGCTGTTCAAATCAACAAAGAGTGATGAAGAAGTGCCAACAAAGTTGCCTGGACTTTTTTACAAATGTGTAGCTTCTTCAAACAGCGACATAAAGCAGGCTGCATTACATCAGGGTGGCAGTGTACGATTATGCCAGAAATTATGCGTGTTTTGGAACTAAACCCGACAGTATCCTGCCAAAAAAGCAGCAAATGGTTTTGCACAGTCTGCCTGTGTAAATAATAAAGTGAGGTAGCACACCCTACCATTGCGCAACATTTTTGGACAGAAATAACAAACTTCAGTTGCCCATGCACAAAGAGCTTGCAAGACAGAATTGATACACCAATGCGATTTGCAAATCTGTGTCGCAGTGAGTAAGCGCTCTTCAACCATTGCCATTTTCTCAGCTTGATGATACACAGGAAATAAATAAATAAATGTTGCTAGGGTGCTATAGAAAGCACTCGAAATTAATAATAGTATTTCTAAAAGCTTTCTTCTTTTTTTTTTATTCTGAAGAAAATAAAGATAAGGCTCACAAGAAGTGCTTTATGGTAACACCACCGCACTTGCAAATCCTCCCAAATTATTTGAAACCTTTATGAATTTCTGATAGTTTTAAAACTTTACGAATATTACGCCAAGTTTTATGAAAAAATAAATTCTGTTCGCTAGAAAGCATTAGCTTATCAGTCTCTGAACTTTCCCTTGGAAATATTTTGATGGTGAAAGGATGCCACAGGGATACTTGCTTCGAGCAAGTTCCTGAAGCAGGCGAAATTGGCAGCAGTAGACTTGCTGTTAAGGACCCTGTGAACTAAGAACAATGTGCTGCTTGCGAGTTTCTGCTGTTCTAAGTTGGCTGCTGCTTGTGTGCTGTGTCTAAAGGTAAAAGAGTGTTAATGATGTGCTATGTATCCCTCAAAAGGCATGTGCTTAGAGCAAGCTTAAAGAAAAACATACTTCATGCAACTACGCTCCCTTCTCTCCTCGATGTTGAGTACAAAGATTTTACGAGTTTTAATGTTCACAGGTTGGCAGGTATGCACTACTGCGCATCTGGAAAATTTTCTTAACTGCTCCAATGCATGCTGGGATGAGGGCAACTGCACATAAGACAAGATAGCGCCAACCACTGTGAAACTGACCTTTGATTGCACAATGCACAGCAGTTCCTTTTCGTCAAATGAAACCATACACAGTTGTAATAATACAAAACCTTTTGTATGCTGCAACTGCCAGTGGTAACAGTGACCAGTCTTAAGGAGCTAGATGGAGTGAGACATGTTCACGGAGCATATTCATCGTCGAGTGTCACTGCATTTTCCCATGTAGCAGCCTCCGAAATGCAATAATCACAAATGACACTCACTCATTCAAAATGGCAGTTAATTTAGTCGTATGGAACAGGTATAAATAGGCCACAATGCTCACCTTGGCTATCGCATTGCTTGAAATCTTCAGCCTCTTGTCTGGAGGTTCTGTGTGTTTCCTTCCCTCCTTGGAGCTACTGGACAACTTCGAACGGTGCAGCTCACCATCCTTGTGGTTTTTGTGCTTCTTGCGTCGCTCCTTGCGATCGGAAGACTCCGACTTCGTCCGGCTTTTTTCCGACTTCGAGGTAGCCCCATTGTTTGACGAGTGAGGCTTGGAGCTAGACTTCAAAGAGGCTGACTTTGTCGACTGCTTCTTCTTCTCGCCGTCCTTCTTGGCTTTAGCGAGCACCTCAACGGAGGTTGGCTCCGACGTCTGCGAGCAAGGCGCAGATGAACAAGCGGAGGAAGGAGCAGCTTGCTGTGGCAAAGAAGCGGGCAATGGTGCTACGGGTGCCACTGCAGGTGCTGCGGCTAATGGGAGCCCAGAGGTAGGCTCTGGCACTGTCAAAGTCACACAGTTCGGCATTGCCGCAGTATCTTTGCTGGCCAGAAGAGCAGGCTGCGCTGTTGTGGTGCCATTTAGCCGCACCTCGCAGCTTTTTGCAGACTGCAATGTCTTTGGGATGGCGGCAGACACATGGGTGGCCACTTCTGCAGCTTGAAGCACCGAAGGCAGATCGGCTAATGGCATGGTCTGTGGAACTGTTTCTTTCCCTGCGGAGCAAGAGTCAATAAACCAATTTTTCGAAATGCACATGGGTAGTATTGCCAGCAGGAATAAGAGCACACACTACGGACATTAACCTTACTTTGTCATAACTTATGCACATTTAAAGGGCAAGGTGATGCCAGTTTGATGTGTTGCTTTAAATGTCCCTGTCAGTAAAACAACCACAAGACTGGGCCTTCATCATTTCTCGAAATCTAGCGTAGCATTATGTCGGCGCCACACAAGCACTTTCTGTCTTGATCTGAGCTTCTTGATCACGACTGGCTTCTTTACACAAGCGGTGAAAGGGAACCAATCACAATCGGAAGTGCCCCATAGAACAAGGGTACAATGCATGTTAACCATAACACCATTTAATTTTAAAATCTGGAGTTGTGACAATGAATATATATAAATATCTCAATATGACAAGCGAGCACTATCCTAAGTAAGCAAACTACTGAGAAAAAAGCACTAGAAATTGCACATATCGAATAATGAGTATCATTTGCACTTCCAGTACAAATTTAACTGCCTTTTTATTTGTTTATATTCCATCTGTTGCACAAAACACCCCATGAAGAATGGCAAGAGTGCAGTACAAGCCAAGTGAATCATGGCTTTAAAGGTAACACTTCCGATTCTCAAACTGTCAAATGACAGGGCTCTGTGTCTGTGCCATACAAAGGCCTTCAGGCACATTCAAGTGATTCTTCACAGCCTTCTTGCTTGAAGGACCCCCAACAAGCTCGTCGGAAGATGAAGTATGCTGTCCTTTGCTTTTTCTTTTTTTGTATTTCCACCCAAATTTTGGCTTGAGATTATGTCATCAGTGAGCACACCACTAGCCTTTTCGAGCAGTCGCGCTTTGATGCAACCATAATCGCTTTTATGACAAAACTGCTGCCGTAGTCAACAAACCGCACGCACACAGAGTAAGATAATTGTCGCCCGAGTTGAGTTCTCGAGGCAAGACGTGCGGAGCACGCCACTGATATCCACGGAAACATATCTATAGCGGCAACGGGAAGGGCCGGGTCTCAATTTTCGGCGCACTGCGCACGACCCCGAAGGTCACCGTGACGTTTAGCTAAAGCGCTTGCTATCCTCGGAGTTAACGGCTAGCGGATATATCTTTAATCCCGACCAAGGCAGTCACAACAACAGATCTGTCCACGTGGTGACGAGGCGCTTCAGGAAACGCCAGACGCGCACGGCGGCCCGCCAAGAAAGCACGCAAGGCGGGTACGGGGAAAACGTTTCCGAAATAGCAACGCGGAATTTGAAAGGACGCCTCGCTTCGGCGGGAGTTTGCGGACCGCGTGCCATGAAGGGCCGTGATCGCGACGAGACCATACGGGACGCGCCTCGAATCCGACGAAGCGCAGTTGTGTTTAGGAGACGAAACCGCTAAAGGTGCTGCGAGATCAAACTACACTACGTGAAACCGACCTCATTTTGACGCCTCACGAGACAAGGCTCGGAAACGGATCGATCGCTTTATCTAGAAAGCTGTCATCTGCCCCCGATCCGACCGAGTGGGACAATTTTTCTTCCTCCTTTTCCAGTCCTCTCAAGAAAAGCGCGACCTGGCGTGTGGGCGGAGCGAGTAAGCGCGACTTTTGTCCTCAAGACGACGGTACAACATAGAAAAGGCTTCGGCCATGAAAATATTGAAAATATACATTCAGTGTTTTTGATCATCGTCGGGCGTGGAGCCGGAATCACGACAAACGATGCACTGGTAAGCGAAGTGGTCCATGACAAAAAACGCGCTTGTCTACAAACCCGACCGCCCGAACGATGAATATATATACAAAAAGAAGCGATAACAACACCAACGTGACTTCGGTCAACACAATAAGCCGCGATCCTACGAGAGCGTTCGTAATCCCGTTTGGCTGCGCACATATTACTGCCGTGGACGCAACCTGGCCCGGGCGGTTGTTGAGATCATAGAATAGGCGTGAGCGAAATAGCCGTCGCTCGCAGACTATCCAAGGTTGGAGCGGACTGTTTCACGCTTGTAGGGCTAAGATCACCCAGGAGACGGGTGCACGGATGTCCCGTCCCAAAGCGCCTGCGCGATTACCTAGCTCCTAAAGGCTCCGAGGTGAACGGTACCTTGTGCGCTTTCCATGTCGCACTCAGACGAGTGAGGTGCTACAATGTCAGTTTCGTCGTCATTCTCAGACAGCGACGAGTCCGTGGCGAGGTCGGCGCCGTACGCCTTGCTTGGGGGCAGTCCAGGCAGATTCAGGCAGCTATGCTGTTCTCGCTTTTTCAAATGGCTGCCGCCGCTCGGGTTGGCGTTGCCAGTCCTCTCCAACGATGGCTCGGACGTCGGGTTTTCTCGGTTGGCACAGCGTTTAACACGATCTTCGATGACGTTGTCGCAGCTTGAAGCCATTTTGCGTGGCCTGCCTCTACTACAAAACGCTCCCAGCAGGACGGAATACGAACGGGTTTCGTCGCGTCTCGTACCATTGGACAATGCAAACGGCTGAAAGTCACGTGACGTGGCTAGACAGCCGTAGGACCAATCGCGCACAGCGTACTATGCAAAATAATTTCTTCTGAAGAGCAGCAACGTCGGGCAACGTTGATTTCTGTTTTGTATGCCCCAGTACGCATGCGTCAAAAACATGTATGCACATGGTTTACATCAGAGGGCGCTCACGTCTCTCAGGCTAGGGTATCTCTTTTCTTTTTTGCACTCCTTACGTAAATAACAGTCTTGCAGTAGCAGTAAAATTTCAAGGCAAGATAGCGGGCACTCTGTGTCGCGGTCTGTGCCCATATCGCTAACAAATGCCAACAACCAACGTTGCAACAACACAACCCGCTTTGAGGGCTTCCGCTCGAGCCGTCCGTGACGGATAGCGCATCCTGTCGCGTCGCTTGTACACAGGCACTACATTGAACGACAAACGCACAATTCAACGTAAACTGGACAAATTGCGTGGTTCAAAATTCTGCCCACCCTAAAAACAATATTGCGCACATAACGTATGTCTTGCGCAAGATATAAGCATCTTGCGGTGGGTAGAAATACGAGCAAAATATGATGTCGGGTGTGTTCTCGCGCGCAAAAATAACAAAAAATTTACGATAGTAATCAGCTCCACAATAATTCATGGAAAAGCGAGGCTTTCAACAAAATACTGAGGACATTCTGTGAGTAAACCTTAAACCACATAAAATCGCGAAATCGCCGCGCGTCTTGTAATATGGTAATATGCAACCTACGGCGTCACTACGTTTGTCCAGCGAGCCAATGATATTACACGTTAGAGGGACCGCGGAGCGAATGGGAACACGCCTTGCATACGGGGCTGATTTGACTTCACGCATGCGCACTGGGAAGTCAGTCTTCTCTTGCGAGACTCGTCGAAGCTGAGCAGTGTGGAGCCCGAATTTGTGTGATTTGTCGTAGTCGCGGGCCACCGTTCACGATGTCTACCAGCGCGCCGGCACCGAAGAAGGCGAAGAAAGCTGAAGGGTCCGCGGCGTCGGGCGACGGCGACGAGAGCAGGGATTACGACGCTGAGACGCAGAAGGCGCTGGAAGAAATCGACGCCTGTCAGAATGAGATAGACGCGCTCAACGAGAAAGCCAGCGAGGAGATCTTGAAGGTGGAACAGAAGTACAACAAGTTGAGGAAACCGTTCTTCGAGAAGAGGAACGACTTAATCAAGAAGATTCCGAATTTCTGGGTGACAGCCGTATCCTTTCCTGGTAAATGTGCCTTTGCATGCGAGATTTGTTCGAGTGTTAAGCCTAATATGGTGCACCCGGTTGCTGCCTGAGCTGGCACATGCTTTGTTCGATGCACGTTTTCGCGCGCGGGGTTAAGTAATAAGGTGTCGGGAGCGTCGTTTTTATCGGCAGCGTGCTTGCGTGTTTTTGCTGCGCACGAGGTGTCGGAGTGCTCATCGTTTCCGACTCCAACTTGTATTTGCGTGAAACGTGTTACCAGTCTTCCCGCCAATGCCCTGCGTTGCCCGGTAGCCGGCGTCGAGACGCGAAAGGGGACTCAAATTATCCGGCTTCTGATAGTAAAATGCGCAGCCGTTCGTTCTCTAGTTGTCTGTGGTGATCTGGAAACCTTCTTTCCGCAACGGAATCATCGCATTGCTGCACGTCGAGAATATTTCGTGGTGGATTCGTTTGTTTTCAGCCGCTAAGCCTAACGTGCCAGCGACGTCCATGTTTTTGTACGGGGGGGTGCACGCTTTGGTGTGCTGGCAGCGTGGATTGCTTTGCGCACTTGCTTATCACGACGTGTTGGCATGTTCTCCGTGTCGAAAGCATATACGTAGCGTAAGCATAGTTTAGCGCGATCCACGTTCCAATCGCTTTAGCAGATTTCTCGACGTAATGTAATGCTATTTTCGAGGTCTGGAGATGGGATGCAGGGGGTGGTTGACGCTGTCTAGAAGAGCGGGCCGCGCTTCTGCGTTCTATTCACCGGTGCCACCCTTCGAATTGAACGATCTTTTAGTCATTTTTTTATTTATTTGCTGTCTGCCGCCGGAGGTACAGCGTTGTTTCGCGCCATGGCGGCGGCCTAGAACGCGATGTCGGGTTGCGGTAGTGTGCGCTACCGCGTGTTCGGGATCCGCTGCTCACCGCCGTGAAGTACTTAGCATGCCGTCTCGTCCACGTTGTGTGCCGCGATTTAACGATGTGGTCTGTTCACGCCTTCAGCGTAACTACCTTTATTTCTGAACGTGCGCTGTTCGATATTTCTTGCGCATTCGGCCTCGGAGGTGCCTAACTGCGGGATGTGTTTGCAGGCGTGAATTGGAAAACGTCGCGAGGGGACTCGTGACGAGCGCGTGGTTGCCGGCCGCAGTGTTGCCAGACGCGTTAATCGGTGTAGCCCATTTTGGAGCAGACTGCGACTAATACGCGAAACCTGCCGAATTCGACAGCGAAATTAAACTCATTCGGCATTCTGTTAACGTAAGGGCTCGTCCTTTTATAACAGTTGGAGGCGAGTGTTAAGCAAGCGTGGACTTGCTCAATTTCACGGTGGTGTAATATATGAACATGTGGTAACCATGTGATAACATGTTACTGCTGGTTAGTTTGGGCAGCAATAGTGTTCAAATTCGTTGTTAGTGGTTTAATTGGCCAACTAGTGCATTTATTCATTTTTGTAACATTTTTTTATGCCTGTTGTCGGAGCATTTCTCAATGCTTTTATTGAAAACTCGTTACAGTGATCATCACGTATAGGACAGGAACAGCAAAGTAGGATTACTGTGACTGGACATTCAGACTGAAATCCTAATAATCGTAAATTGTACGAACGGGCGTTAGATGCAGCTGATTTTGAAGCTTTAAGGGCTGCAGATGCAAACTTTTCCTAAAAGCTGTTTAGTCAACATCTCCCAATTGCAAGACAAAGTAACATTTAGGCAGGAACTGATGGAATTCCTGATCAACCCATTTATTTGTAAGCAATGGATGTTTTTGGCTTTCTCTCTCATGTAAATTATCTAAAGACAAACTGGCTGATCTCTTATTTGCATAATTGCTAACAAAATATGCACATAGCAATACACTTGCATTAATTTTTACTTTCTGGAAGGTTTTTAACTGTGGTCTTAAATATGCAGGACTTGTGCTTACCTCTTAAAGTGTAATTTCCATGGTGGAGTGGATAGATAATAGCCCTGTTGTGAAAGCTCCACCCCCCTACTGGCAAAGCAAAGCCAATGCACATTAAGGAGGTTGCAGCAATATTACTTCGTAGATTGTTTCTGCTGCCAGTTCTTAATATACGAAAACGTCTTAAACAAACCTTTCTTTGCGAGTCCTCCTAAGCTTTGTAGACTTTGGCAGCAGTGTTAATGAGTAGCTAACACATAAGACCACACTAACAAGTTCGCTTATATGTAGCCATTTGTACCACCTCTAGAGGTCTTCCGGCAGCTGTCATTTATGTGCAATACACGATGAAACAACTGTGCCTACTTATCACAGCAACAAATGTATGTCTTCAAGCATATATTTTTTCTTGGATTTGTTGACAAAATGCAGAGCTTTTGGTAGGTTCCCTTGCCTTGTAGGCTATTAACTTATCTGGTGCCCCCTGACAGATTCCCTTAAAAGTGCAACTCCGGCAATTTTTTGGCCATGTCAGGGTAATGGCATATTTAGGTTTGTGAGACCCCCCCGGTCACGTGTCTCATAGAATTGCTTCACAAATTCGAAAATAATTTTAAATAAGCAGAACTGAAAACTGACCAAGCAGCTGAGCAAACCTCTTCGTGTGACATCACGATTGTGTCGACTGGGGAAGCCGTGCAAGGCATGCAGGTTTCGCCCGCTGGCAGCGAAGAGCAGATGCTCAGCTGAATCATGACCGCGCTGCATCTTCGGGTGACAATGTCAACTGCACCAGCTCTTTGTATCTGTCAAATATTGACAGGTATGATTCTGACGAATTTGATAGCCATGCATCGCCGTTCACATTTGGGCCCACCACCACGAGAGCCATCCATCGCCCATGCGCTACATATCATGCTGCAACATGAAGCCCAAGGGTAGCCAAAGCCCAAACCACTGATATTATATGCGCTGCTTGCTATCAGGTGTTCTACCCTTTCTCAGGGAAACGCTTTGCATGCTCACTGTAAGATGTGAAGCACGACTTTCTGCACTTATTATCTCGCAAAAGCTCCGCTGACAGTTCAAAGCACCGAACGGTGCATTTGTTTACATTGGCAGGTGCAATGACCACTCGTCGTTTGCTTGAGATATACTAGCCGCTCATTGTTGACATTAATGTCAGCATATCAAAACAGGCGAATTTTGAGCATGTAAGCACTGTTGCATCACTCCGAATCGCGTTGATATGAGCGACCACGCACCTTTGAAAACAGAGAGTGGGAGACTGTAGTACGGGAGTGTTATGCTGCCTGCTTATCATTCTTCATATTCTCTTTTATGCACGCAATATGTTCTGTAAAGTAGACATAAATGAGGACTTTGCGCATATGATCGTTCACTTGGAGATCGCGTAGTTTTCTTGCGGAAACGCCGATTCCAGTATAGGCACCGTTGGCAGCTGCACGAGGTGATAGTTAACGCTGCTGTATCAAAGGGGCCTATGCTTGCTCTCAAGCATTGCACCTCTGAAGCCAAATAATGAGTCAGCATGACAATATGTAAAAATACGCCCATCTTTGTAGTCTCATTTAAGGAAGTGCCGGTGAGTGCGGCGGGCAGCTTTTCGTCGAAAATGTCAACATACCGATGTCGATACTGCTCCATGTTGTCGCACCTCACTTTTTTTGTGTTCACTGTACGAACTGGATTATTTCAAATACGTATGGGCAAAGTTGAACTACAGCAGGAGTTTTCTTCATCCTGATAGCTTAATTAGCTTCAGGTCAATTGCTTGGGTCTCCAGCAGCAGATGCATGAACTACGCGACTGTGACATATGGGCTTTACCTCGGCTGAACACGATCGATATTGGCTCAAACTGTGTTCGGATGGTGAGGGCTGAAGTTCGTGCAGCCAGAACAACACCACTTGCCTCCCACCTTTTGCATGACTGCAGGGAACGTCAAAGCTGCTGGTTGCATCCACATGCCAGAAGAAAGGCTCCTCCATTGTGCACCCTAAATTGCTCTCCACTTAAGGCTGACTAAATAGAAGCTTCATAAAAAAAAGGCTTGGTGGTGCACAGTGGGCGAGGTAACCCTCTGTTCTCATAACACACTGTTGGCTCTTGCTATATTGGTGCTGTCGTTCCTCGACATGTGACCAGCTGACAGCTTTTAGCCCTGTTGTGGTTGCCTGGAGCACCCTGTTGACATCACATGGAAAGTAGGTATCAGAATAGCCAGGAGAGGAGCATGGGATTGTTTTTTGAATTCGTGGCATTCCCACGGCACAGCCAAAGAAGGTAACAGCATGAGCAAGCACACAGCACACATCTTCAGATATGCACCCGAAGGTATTTAAGGATGGTGCCAAACGCGCCCCTCCCCGTTACATCCAGACTGCTCGCTACACAAGTTTGTACGACGGGCTGTGGTGTTGGCTTTATTATTGATTTAAAAATAAATTTTTGCAGTTGCTTAAAACTTTTCAGTACCATATACACCCCAGAGATTGCATAATAGTGATATTTTCTGTGAGAATACTTAATTTGTTGCAGGTGCCCAAAAACCATTTGTTAGTGCATCCATAGTGAAAGGAGGTGTTTATGATGCAGTTAATTTGTATGGTGATGGAACAATGCCAAAAGGCAAGTTTGGGCCCCTTAGTGTTGAACTAAGTGCGTTTTGTGATGCTGTGCTGACAGGATGGACCAAGCAAGATATGCTAGGATAATCACTTTCATGCGTCTACTAAAAGGAGGAAGACAAAGACGAGTGAAAGAAAGGGTATTCAAAAGGTAATGTGAACAAAGCAAGCTCGGATTGCACAGCAAGAGTGTTTTAGGACAGCTGGCCAGGAATACTTCAAAGTATGTTTTCTCGAAGCAGCAATTGTGCTGACAAAGCAAATATTTTCTCTGCAACCGCAGTACTTTCCAAATAGGTTATTTTTGTGAATTCTTGAATGCTTTTGGCACCTGCTGAACAGGTTTGTTAAAACTTCTTTCTGGGCGAGTTGGTGCATACTTGATTTGAAAATTGTAACAGTGCTAACACATGCATCCACAAAGTAACAATGACTAGACACAAGTGCTTGTGTCTCGTCCTTGTTATTTTGTGGATGCATGTGTTAGTGCTGTTACAATACTCAAATCATGAACCGTCTTGTCTAAGAGCATGGCTTAAAATTTGAGTTTTTGGTATGTACTTTTTACTATACAGTGGTATAAGCTACAGTTATTGAAACAGTCAATGTTCAACTACTTTGCAAAATTGCAATGTTAGGGGCAGTTGTAGCTGAATATTAAGTCCGCTATCCATCCCTCCTTAAGGGCTACAGAAAAATTGCTGGTGCCATCAGAATCCTGCACCACCATTCAAATCATATGGGGCAGGCACATCGCGTTTTTGATCTTAAGGATGCCTTGGGCACCTATGTATGTGGACTGCACTGCTGTCGATTCCTTGACGGAGCATTGTGCACGCGCAGTTTGTGAACCATCCACAGATCTCCGCCATCCTTGATGAGGAGGAGGAAGAGAGCTTGCACTTCCTGTCTAAGCTTGAGGTGGAAGAGTTTGAGGACATCAAGTCTGGCTACAGGATCAAGTTCTACTTTGATGAGAATCCTTACTTTGAGAATGATGTGCTCATCAAGGAGTTCCACCTTGGTTCTTCTGGTAAGTTGGTTTACATCAGCGTTGTAAGGTTTCGTTTGACAGGGTATGAGGCCAGAGTTCCTTTTTATAATAGAAAACATTTAAAATGGGACTTGGTTGTGTGAATGTAGCCCGTTGGCGCTTGTGTAGTCTGCTGCTAAAGCATAAAGCAATGTAACGGCATGAATTTCCAATGCCTTTCGTTATCTCATTGCTTGCTGTCCGCCTGCTCTCCATTTCTCATTTTGCGGTGGCTGCTGCAATTTCTGCGGGAGTGGGCTTAAAACTTTTTGTACGCAAAGAAACGGACGAAGAATAGAAGAAACACAAGGACGAGCTTCTCATAGTTATTGAATGGTTTTTCTGGGTGAGTTAGTATTTCTATTCTTCAGGCAAGCAGTGCACAAGCTTCTTATTTTTTCACCGGTTTCTTTATTATTTGCAAGTGATAATTTGCCTAAGTAAGCCTTATCTTGCATCAATAACAAAGCCCAACCTTGCTATTCTCAGGTGCTATCAGCACTACACGAATCTTGATGGATTGGAGCATGTTAATAGCATCGGCAGTGCTTTAACCTTTTACCTTCTCTTAACGAGTATAATCATAAAATTTGTACCAGTGTAACCCATGATGACCACTCATCCTGTTGCATCTAGTTGCGATTCCTGACACTAGATGGCCACACTGCCATTTGTCTCACCTTTCAGTATATTGCTGCCTCTGACACCCCTGCATACAGCATGGTTGCCTCCTTTAAACGGAGCAGTCAAAGCGCACGTAAATGTATTTTGACGGCTCTTCATCAAACAGCTCTGTAAAGTTCTGCACGGAAACAGGAAGGGAGATGTTCTCATTTGGGGAGTCTGAATAGTGTGGAGCTGGTCTCTGCGCTGCACCTACTGTACAAAGACTGCTTACTAACTGCTTTAGGAGCTGCAGAAAAGTAGCCACTATTCATGTACATGTTTTTGCACCCTTAGGTCTTTTCTTTGTATTCTCTTCATAGTGTATCAAGCTCTGCAAAAGACTTCCTTGCAAGACACTAGGGCCATGCAGTGAAGCAGAACTTTCTTCTGCAATTTGTGAAATAAATGGAACCCAATTCAATTGAAATAATCGTGCAGCTTTACACAAAAAGCTACAACTGAGTGAAAGAAAATGTCCGGTAAATTTGGTAAAACTTAATTTTTTTTGCAATAGGGAAAGCGTTAAGGTGCACAAGTATTAGCAAGTTATGTTCAAGTGACATTGGGCGCGATCGGAGATCGTTGTTTGAAACTCGTTCAGTATGAGTTCAGTTTTGCCTCGCACGATTGGCCTCGCTGCTGCAGCCTGGGCCAGTCGTGTGACGCAAAGCAATGCAAACTGAATGCATGTTTCAAACAATGATCTCCAATCATGCTTATGTCCTTAATTTGTGAGGGTCTGCAGTGGTAATCGAAAAGAAATGCCGGAGAGCAATTTTTGGTTGCAACCAGAGCACTCAGTGCCAATGCCAATAGCCTTGGCTCTATTTGTGGTGTTGCACACAGAAAGATTTGCAACCATCCTCTTGGATATTGCACCCTGTGCTGGTGCTTCATCCTCATTTGTGTTGCTACATGCCTGATGGGCACATTATCTTGTCAGGGTCTTTACAAAGCACATGCAAAAAATTTATTTAGCACAGTGGTGGGTGGTATGGTAAAGCACTTTTAACACCACATTGTCACGTGTGTGAGGGAATGAGCATGAAATCCTGAGTGACATTGTAACAGCTATTCCTTTGTGCAAGCTTTGGGATTGGTTGCGTAACTTTTCTCTCCACAGGTGTGGAAAAAGACAAGCACAGGGAAATTGTGCTTTGTGGTCAACAAAATTTTCGAGTGCAACACTTTTGCTTGACAGTATCGTAACTGCAGTTATTTAATGTTGCCGTAACGAAAGATATCTGCTCGACATGTTTGGTGAGCAGCAACATCCTCCTGCATGTCGCAGTTCCTTCAGACACTCAAAAGAGCTGCTTACTCACACACTAGTGTCCGGTATTGGCGGGTATCTTTTTTGCAAGTCAAGCCAGAAATTGGCCCCATGCACGCACCATGCACACACCGGTCTACTCATTCGCCTAAAATTTCACCGTGCGCATATCTTTCAACCTGTGCTTGTTGTGGCAGTGAATTGCTCCAGGCTGATCTTGTCAGTCTTTCCATGGTGTTGGCGTGGATTGAGCCTCCTCAGCAGCCGCTATTAGAAAAAACAGTTCTTTGATGTTGAAATTTTTCTTGCTTCTTCCAAAGCCAGGGTTTTAACCTAGCTTGCCATTGAATCATCCTGGTGGTACACAGCTGTTTAGAGTGAGGGCCTAAGAACACTGCCAAGCTTCCTACTTGGTCAAATTTTTACTTTTGAAAAAAATTTATGTACTTAGCCAGATTAGTGGCAGACAAAGGTTTCCACCTGGTGTCTGGCGTCCAGATGCATGAAGAGGCAGTACAGTGTGGGTACTTAAGCTGATAGTGTCCGGTAGACATAAGCACCAGTAGTGACCCCATGACAGTGAACACTTTATACTTTTTTTATATATGCGCTTCACTGCATGGCAAATGTGCTTTACTGCAATGCATCCTCTGTGTTTGCTGCATAGCAGGGCTGTACTGTGGCGAGGCTGACTGTAAACATCCAACGGCAGGAATTTTCGGGGGCTTGAATATTTGGAATAGTACTAGTGCCATTCAAGCTGTATACCGACTGATTTGAATAGTGCAGTGTTAGATTTCTTTTGTACACTGGGAATGCTTTTCTAGCCTTCATTGCTTTTGTGTTTGCACGCACTTTGTCTACCTGGCACACGTGCTTTGCATTTGCAATTAATGCCTTAAAATAAAATGAGTAAATTGGTTAGCAAGTCATTTGATTTCTTTTCCCCTGTCTCGCCTGCTTGCAGTAGCTCAGTGACTGGCGTTGCATTGAGATCAAGGGTGGAACACAAATACACCATACCAAGTATTGCACGCATGTTAAAAGACCTCAGTTGGACAGAATGCACTACTAGAGTGCCTCATAATTGCTGGGTTTGGCATGTTAAGCTCCCTGAATGCAATTTTAATTTTTCTCCAGTCCTATAGCCCTTTGGAAATTGGGAGGGGGTGGGCCGACAATGGCGAACTGTTCACCCTTTGAATGTGTGGTTTTAGGGGACCCAGCATCCCAGTCGACGCCTATCAAGTGGAAGGAGGACATGGACTTGACCAAGCGGCACAAGCAGCGGCAGTCGCAGATGAAGAGCAGTCGCAAGAGGGCGCACGAGCAGCCGCGCACCTTCTTCAACTGGTTCACCGACCACGGGGATGCGTCTGCCGATGACATTGCCGAGGTATGCTCCCTTCATTCTTTCCCAAGTGTAGGCATTCATGGTGCTTGCTATTTTGTTTAGTGGCATGTGTTAGTAACTCATCATGGCACGTCTGCATGTCTTAACCAACATCTTTGGTGGTTTATGCGTACCTAGTGCAGTATCTGTGGCTCACCAAGAAATCTGCATCGCAGAGATTTACGGATTTGTTACAATGTGAACAGTTGCAGTAGAAACATTGGCTTACTTGCGAATCCGCAGCTAGCACTCTGTACCACGGCTCACTGCTCTGGTTTGCTTTTATGCTGTATAAATAGTCTTGGGCAGCTACCTCTATTGTGCCCCATGATGCTGTCCTCGGAATGTGCTGCTACTATCCAGGTTGCACATTCACTTTTTCCTGTTCACCAGTGTTTTCGGACACTGAGACCAAGAGTTGGTTATGACAGGTGCGGTGTGCTTTCTCCTGGTCATTTACTGTAAAAAGTTGCAATTTGCAATAATGAAAAGCGACAGGGAATGCAGAACAATTTGCTTTTGTGAGAATTTCGGTGCGGGTAGGCAGCACAGACAGGAAACACACTGCAAAATGAAAGTGAGATTTCACATGCATCAGCACTGGACGAACCAGTGTTCAAGCAAGATAGTTTCTGCAGTGCCGAGCATGCCGTTGCTAGTGTGTGTGTTGAACACGTACCTGTAGACGAGCCCAATGCTGTACCATGCGAACCCTCGTGGGAGCGATTGCATCTTCGAAAGTGATTGTCCTAGGAAATGGGCGTCATTTGGCAATTCCAGCGACGCCAAATATTTCCTCATGCTCATTCTACTGCGTGGTATTGAAACCGGTTTGCTTGAAATGGGGGCATTTCTCGGACGATCAATTTTGGGCACCCAATTCTGCCCCAGTACTCAATCACGGCTAAAATTTGGCAACCCATGCGTTGGCCGCCGCCTCAAGTGCCATAAACAAGTCCACAACAGAGGTCAAATATGGTAAACTTATGTGACAAATAGGTTAATGTCACTCAAGGTCCCTGTGAACTGTGAAATTGATAAGGTGCAGGTTTGCAGGTGTGCCAATACTGTTACGTGCATCCTGTGCAGGTGATCAAGGACGATATGTGGCCGAACCCCCTTCAGTACTTCCTTGTTCCGGACATTGAAGTCGAAAATGGACTCGAGGGTGATGAAGACGAGAGGTGAGTGCATGTCTTATATTGTTGTGGAGCTCGTCTTGCTGCTTTTTTAGTCATTGATTGCTGCCCACAACTTTTCTGGCACATTTGTGCAATAAGTGTTCCTCTTGCTTCTAATGCTTCGTTCTCAAGATGCCTGTAGCTCTTCAGTTGCAGGAACTTTTCAAAGGATGCTCGAATATTGTACCTTGCACATGCCGTCTGGGAATGTGAAGTATTGTTGTACCCGCCGTGGTTGCTCAGTGGCTATGGTGTTAGGCTGCTGAGCACGAGGTAGCGGGATCGAATTCCGGCCACGGCGGCCGCATTTCGATGGGGGCCAAATGCGAAAACACCCGTGTACTTAGATTTAGGTGCACGTTAAAGAACCCCAGGTGGTCGAAATTTCAGGAGTCCTCCACTACGGCGTGCCTCATAATCAGAAAGTGGTTTTGGCACGTAAAACCCCACAATTATTATTTAAGTATTGTTGTGTAGAAAAATCAAACTTGAGAAGTGATTAAGCGCGTGGCTGCATTTGCTCTGTCCTGCCTGTCCTCCACAGGCATTTCCTGTAATCTGCTGTGCCTTTGGGGCTGTTTGATCGTTGCTTCTGTATTGCAGTGATGAAGAGGAGGGTGGCGATGCAGTAGTGGTCGTAGAAGAGGAAGGTGACGGGGATGAGGATGATGAAGATGACGAGGGGGAGGATGACGGTGGTAAGTGATACCATTCCTAATGTAACTGACATGATTTATGTATGCGCCACACAAGTAGCACTGGTAATTTCTTCTTAGTAATTGACAGCGAAAAGTGCTGTACACATACGCATTCACTTCTATTAATTCAGCTTCGTGGGAGTGGTGAAATAGACTCCAACTTCATTATAACAAAGTTGAAGAGTAGCCAAAATGACTTCATTATGCACATTACTTTGTTATATCAATTATTGCCCTTTTGCTGCAGTAATGGTATGCACAACTGTAAACGTGCAAAAAAAGGCCGCTCGGCCGCACATGCGATTGAATTTTAGTGAAACATCAAAACTGCGTGTGCAATACACGACCTTTTAGCACCTGGCATACAGCCTCCTCCTGTTTTATTGTAGTCATCTTTCACGTCTGTTTTCCACTTGACTCGCTTGCATTGTTGTGAAACCGGTGAAATAGTGGTGAAGTCGAAGAGAACAGCTAAACACTGCACTGTAAACAAAGTCCATCGTATTCGAACTGCACTTGGAACACAACACAGTATGTCGACTACGCAGCTGGGGTGGTATTCTCGGTTGACCTACACAACATCCGGAGATTGTTTCACCCAAGATTTTGTAAGCTTGTCAATGTATTTGGCCAACAGAGATTGGCATGCTAAAGTGTTTATATTGCAGGAATTGCCAACTTTACAGCAATCTCCAGACATGGAAATCATGTCTAATTAGTAGCCAGATTTTAAAAATTCACAAGACAAATAAATCCGTTCCTAGCATTGTGTAGTACACACATGTAGCTACATGCAGCTGTTAAAATTACGTTAAAATTATGGTTCTATGTGCTCTGAAGATTGAGGTGACGCTTCAGAAATTTTAAAAAGCACCAAAAATTTGATTCCGAGCAAACTTGGAAAAACAGTGAGCTTATTTTTATAATAGAAGACCACAAAATATTTGAATACATGTAAGTGCTATTGCATTAGTAGCCTCTAGAAATGTCTGGCTAGTGCCACTAAGTTGATGCCTTCTGAGCACACGCTGTCATGTTTTCAGCACACGTATCCAGCTCATTTGTTCCAGCAGCAGTGTTGTCAATGCAATATAGTAGTACCGATTTTCGGTCAGTAGGAGCAGGAGTTGACGCTACTGCTTGAAGTTTTTGTTGAGCTTCGCTGTCAATGCACCGCATGTATACATGAGTGTGTGTATACATTACAGAAGTGTGGTAGAGAGTAAAATTGAAACTCTCTTGTACCTTTGCACCACGTCGCATGTGCACAATGCCCCTGGAGCTCCCTGGGTGTCGTCATTTTCATTAAATTTGTTAAAGGAGGTCTTAATGAAGCTCAGAATACCCACTTCCCCCCTTCAATATGGGTGTGCAGCCAAGTTTAAAATTCTGCACGTGAACTATGGCAAATTGCATTCCACACACATCTTCGTAGAGACCTGCCAATGATCCTCGTCTTTCTCCCTTTTTTATTGCAGGGGACCTGGAAGGGGAAGGTGGTGACGGGGACGACTGAGCCTGGGAAGTGCGCATCAGGGGGTCGAAGGGGGCAAAAGGGGAGGACAGCTGTGCTGCCATCTGGCTCGTGGAGGGGGAGACAGCGCTCTCCTGCCGCCTTCATTCATTGAGTCATTCATCTCTTCACCCTGTGGGGAAGGGGGGCCTGACACACACACACACCACAACAAATATTACTCAGATGCGGGGGCAAGATGAGGTGGGCATACGC
The DNA here is from genome assembly GCF_050947875.1 of Dermacentor variabilis. Classification (NCBI taxonomy): domain Eukaryota; kingdom Metazoa; phylum Arthropoda; class Arachnida; order Ixodida; family Ixodidae; genus Dermacentor; species Dermacentor variabilis. Next base: position 157,545,062 of record NC_134573.1, read on the forward strand.
GCCGTGTGGAAACACATGTACACACACAAATACACAAGTGACACACCTGCATGCATTACCTTCTCTACCGCCACCACCACCAACCACCGCCAGACCTCTCTTCTCTGACTTCGAGTCCCAGAAAGAGCATTTGTTGTTTCCTTTGTTTTTGTTTTTTTTTCCTCTTCTTTTTACCACATGTGCATAGAATTCCATAACTTTGTTTAAGCATTTTTTTTTAACTGTTTTTCTCTTTGTCAATAAGTTGCTCTTTCTGTTCTGCCATTATAAAGGAAGGAAAGGCAGAATTGGGCCACTTGGTTTTGGTTTGGTAGCATTAACCTGCCTGGACATAGGCAAGTGAGCATCTAGCTTGCTACTTATTTTTGTAAGCTATTGTCTACAGCAGATGTTAAAAATATCGGTCTGTTGTGGCATTCAATGCTATTGGCTTGTTCTTGCTTTTTGGGGGTCACGGTTGCTACAGCAGCCCTGAACTGGGAAGCGTGGCTCCGCCAGTACCTGCAAGGAGGGTTTTTCATTCCATGAGTTACAACTCTTTGAGACGGGGCAGGTGTGCCTGCTACCAAACCAAGACAAGCATGGGACATTGTCATGTACAAGGACTCGTTGGGGAGTCCACATATTTAGTTGTACTGCAGAGCTACTATAAGCAGTGTGGCTGGGAAGTGGTTTTGTTTCCTTTTTTCATTGGCCTATCCCTTGTGGGAATTATAAAGCACTGGTCCCCACAACCTATCACCTAAACACGTCATTTGTCCCATTGCAGTGTAAATTTGACAAATATTTCGCCTTGCACACCTCTGCGGGAAGAAAAAAAAAGTGGCATTTCTGTTTTTCCGAAGTCCTTTCTTTCCCATTGTTTTGTTTTGGTTTATAAAAAAAATACTGAGAAAGAAATGACCTCCTCCTTTTCACAGTGTGAATTTTTATATTGGTGTAATGGTCATTAGTATAAAAATAAAAGCTTTCCATCCTCACTCCTTTCTGCTTTCTAGTCTGTTCTCTAAAAACAAAAAAAAATTAAGCTTTAAATGGATTGCAGTTGTAACCAAAGTGAACTACAAGAGAAAGTAATGTCTCGTAACTTAGGACTACATCCTCGCATTTGCTGCAGTTTTTTTTTTTTTTTTTCTTCTCATGCAATATCTTTAAGCCTTAGATGAAGATGTTCTTGATCCACCTGCCGTGGTTGCTAGAGTGGCGGAAATGTGTTGGCCTGCTAAGCACGAAGTTATAGGATCTAATCCTGGCCATGGTGGCCGCATTGCAATGAGGTTGAAATGCAAAAGCACATTAAAAAATTCCAGGTGGTCGAAATCAAATGATGGTTTTGACACTTAAAACCCCATATTTTTTTTTTCTTGCATTTCCTTGTGAAGGTACAGCACTGCAGAGAAAGGTTGTGCTGAAACAAGAAAATATGGGATTTTGCGCAATGGCTGTCTATTCTGGAGTGCAATGTCTAGAACTAGGCTTTTGATGTGGTCTAGAATTTTGTTGCAGTTAGACTTCAAACTTGGCACTGCGAGTATTGGCTGGTGCCCCTCATGGCAGCATAAACTTTCTACTGCATCCTGGTGTTTGCATCATAAGCCCTCGTATTGTATTCTTGGTAAGCAATTTTGTATACCCAAGAGCTTAGTGCTGTCTCTTACAAAACACCTAACGGCCTTCCAGGAGAGACTGTTTGAAAGGATTTTCCTTTTGATGTCCTTGTTGCTTCAGCTGCAATGTGTGCTTCTGTCAGCATTGTACCAAGATGCAAGCCTAAAGCTTTAGCCAAGCCAGGTAAACTTCACGACTGCCATTGCACGTCAGTGCTTAGCCAACCAATAGCGCTTGTTTTGTTGCTGCTCATTGCAGGGGTGTGACAGCACCACAAATTGCGTTGTCTTGATAAGATAGCGCATTTGTTACCCAAACACTTGACATTTGAAATTGTGCAGTGCCAAAAGTGCCCAGACTAGTTGCAAAAGTTTACATTTGCACTAGCTGTAGCAGAAAGTTGTTGCATTGGCAACCTGGAGTTTTGCAACCATCATTTGTGTGTTAAATGTTGCCAATCCTGTCGTGGAGGTGCAGGAAAGGCAAGCAAGCAACTCTGGGCACCCAGAGTTGCCTTTGCAATGCTGCTTGGCTCCTTTGGCCGTTTTCGTGGTAGGTCGGACTTTTGGCTAGTGCCTACTGTGGAGCTGCAAGCAGAGCAGTTCTACTGTTGTAAATAAGCATTAAAATTGTCAGACGGCAGGATTGAAACGTCGAACCTCGAGCACAGAAGCCAGATGTTGAAGGCATGGACAAGCGGAACCACTGCAGTTGGAAGTGATTATGCATGCTTAGTCATTACCCTCTGCATTAAAAAGAGTTGCTTGGAAATTAGGTCGAGATAGAGCGTAATAAACGAAGCCCCAAGCATGAAGGTCAGACGAATCCATGTACTACGCATCATTGTATGAAACTATGCTCTGGAATTCCTATTTGGAGCGACAAAATACACGTTTTTGAGTGCTAGTTATCGCATTGCAAAATCCACATATACAAAGCTGGCTAGGAAGTGCATCTTAGAACAGATGCCATGCCCACCTGATCGAAGAGGAGGGTGAATATGGAAGGGAAAAGTTCATTAGGCAGTACTCAAACGAGTCGAGAATTGTAGCATAGCTCTGTTAACTTCGTACGAGTTGAAGCGTGATCTTGGAGGGAGAAAGATCATTTAAGCTAAGAACAAGGTAAAATTGTTGGAACTTCCTCAGCAACTGGTAAGTTGGGCATTCTGCAATGCAAAGTGATCAAGGGTTTTGCTGTAGTGAATATGCATCAACATGGTTATTAGTACTGTGTCGCGCTTTTGTGCAAGCACTACTTTTAACTACAACAGTGCAGCATGGGTAAAGGTCAACTGCAACATTTCACTTTGGCGTTATTGGTTACGGGTGTGCCATTGAAGCAATTTTGGCAAGGCTGCAGGACTTGTAATGGCATAATTATTTAGTAGCCTTGTAACAGCGTGCATGCAGACGACGCCTGCAATTGTTTGTTAGCGGGTATGATGTTAGCCCCAGCACGTCGCCTCCCAAATTCTGCACGGCACATGAGCTTATTCCGCGTGTCAAAGCCCATGCCGAGGAGCCACATGTTCTTGGTCGTGCATCTTTTCCAGCGAGCAGTATCGGTGAAATTTCGGTATCAAAAACGTTCGTTTTGTGAGCTCTTCGTGACACGTGCCCTTTCGTATTAAAAATTTCAAACTTGAATTGACCTGGGTGGTGGAGACGATGGCACTAAGGATGGGATAATGTGAAATTTCTCTTCCGAATAATTCAGCCAATCTATGGCTGTGTTCCAGTACTCTCTGTAGACTGCAACGTAGATGGCTAAGCGGACAGCAGGCATCTTCAGTCTCGTTCCAATTCTCGTGAAGATGTCAAAGTGGACAACTTGGCGAAGACAGCATCGAACTCGAGAACGATGCAGGCTACTTTCCTGTCCAAAGAAGATGGCGGCTGAGCAGGACGCTTGGAAACTCAACAGGAAGGTAGTCTGCCCACAAGAAAACATAGGAAGGCTTTCTTATGCCGCAAATGTAGGCCACATCGTGTTTTTCATAGGTTTGCAGTCACAGGCTTAAATACAGAAACATTGTGTGCTTTTCTCAACTTGTCACTGCAAGGTGGCGTCGTGTTGCACAAGCGTCTTCCATACATCTAGTCTGTTCAAAACGCATTCTATTGCGTGGCCTCGAAGCAGTCACGGCTGTCTCCTTAGCTGTCTATGTAGATATCTCCAATGCTGGCCAGTATTGGAACACTACCCATACATTTTCCAGACTGCTCGAAACGCGTTCTATTTCATGTCGTCGAAGCTGTCTACGTAGTGTCTCCCATGCTGGCCAGAATTGACACAATATTAGTCCATAATTCTATGGTCAGCCGTAGTTATAACGAGATTGGCTGCTAACGCAGGATGTGTGCACACACAACAGCGCGCGGGATTGTGGAACATATATTGTGATGCAGCAGCACTCCAGTAGTGCTGACATGGCGAAATTCTGCTCACACTTCTACAATTGGCTTTGCTGTCATTATCGCAAAATACCAGAAGGCAGTGACCTTCGCAGACTCAGTGTTGTTTGCCTTGACAGGTTGCTGCGAAAAAATGTTGGATGTGTGTTGAGCGACCAAGTGGTCATGAGTGGATATGCAGTTCGGACTTCGCATTAAGCATGTCTGATGCTACTTTGCTGAATAATCCGGTATAACATGCACGAACTGTGTTCAGGACCATGAGAAACTTGCAATAAAGATTATTTCATGGCAACGAGGGTACTTAACGTTATGACTGTGCAGTCTCAAGTTCTCTTGGCCGACGAATCATCAGCTTATTGAAGGTCCACTGCAGGACGAAGGCCTCTTGGTGCTATCTCCAATTACCCCTGTCCTGTGCCAACCGATTCCAACTAGCACCCGCAAATTTTCTTATTTCATCGCCCCACCTAGTCTTCCGCCATCCTTGACTGCGCTTCCCTCGGCACCCATTCTGTAACCCTAATGGCCCACCGGTTATCTAACCTATGCATTACATGACCTCATTCTTTTTCTCTTAGTGTAAATTAGAATGTCTGCTATACCCATCTGCTCTCTGATCTAAACCGCTCTTTTTGTCTCTTAATGTTATGCCTAGCAGTCTGTCCCATCGTTCTTTGCGCCGTCCTTGATTTGTTCTCAAGCTTTGTCATTCTCAAAGTTCCTCCCCCATATGTCGGCATCTGTAAAATGCACCGATTTAACACCTCCCTTTTCAATGATAATGGTAAGTTTCCAATCGGGAGCTGACAATATTTGCCGTGTGCGCTCCAACCCATTTTTATTCTGTAAATTTCCTTCTCATGATCAGGGTTCCTTCTGACTAATTAACTCGTGTAAATGTACTTCACACTCTAGAGGCTCTCCTGGCGATCCTGGACTCTTATTCCCTTGACTGGCTATTCATCATCTTTGTCTTCTGCATATTAATCTTCAACCCCACTCTTACTCTCTCTGTTAAAGTCCTCAATTATTAGTTGTAACTCGTCTGTATTGTTGCTGAATAGAACAATATCGGCTACGGGGGCCTCTGGGGCCCGAGCCTCCTGAGTTTCCCTCGGGGGTCATTGGGGTCAACTTAACGGGTCATTGCCAGTTTGTCACCTGCATCATTTGATGGTTCTTTTGACTGGCCTTCATCTTTTCACTTGAAATTTTATTGTGGCTAATAGCTTACTGCATCATTGTTGTGCAGACGTGCACGGATTTTAATTCATGCTTTAGTTCTGCAAATCCTGACAATAGAACAAGCGCATTAGAAGTACTAGCGGCGGCTGCCTCAGTTGTATTTTCTCACTTCAACATTGTTTTAAATTTCTACTGTAAACCATGCACATACACAATATATTTAACCATATCAACGACAAAGTTTATTGCATTTTTAAAAAGAAGTAGGTAGCCAAGTAAACATTATTTCTTAAGGTATGGATAGCTTATGCCTAAAGATCCTGGCCATGGCAGCCGCATTTCGATGGGGCCGAAATGCGAAAACACTAGTGTACTTAGATTTAGGTTCACGTTAAAGAACCCCAGATGTTCGAAATTTCCGGAGCCCTCCACTACGACATGCCTCATAATTAGAAAGTAGTTTTGCGCGTGAATCACGTGTCTCAGTAGCCTCTTTCCCGTGCAGAAAACTAAGGACTCATTAAAGAACACTTCTAATAATTTACATTTATTAGGAATGTAAACATCGTCACTTGGATGCAGAGGTCCTAAGTATATCCAGGGTGTCCCAATTAACTATCATGCACCAAGATATTTAAAAAAAAGGCAGTGCGTTACTCTGTAGAAAACCTCATACATATTGTTTCTAATACAGTGGAGTAGCTGCCAATAATTTGTTTCGTTTGAGATAATTAGGTAATTGTAATGATCTAACTTGAGACATAGTGTCTTAATTATCGAGGTGTCAATTAGGCATTTGTAAGCACAGGCAAGGGGCATCTAAACGGTATTTTCATCGACGTACCATTTGCGTACTAATTTTTTTCCTATAAATCCTACGAAATATGGCAAATACCGTGTGTCTGCGCTCCCACCCGCATCATAATGCAGCGCCCTCGGAACAGGCTCCTCCTAAGTTAGCCAGAACGAAATTTTAAAATAATCTCCGCCCAAGCACTCCGTACAGGTGGTCAACCAGCAAAGTTGAAGCGTGCGGCCCCGGTGTTTATCACTGGGTTAATCCCGACGGTTCATTAAACGACGGCTTGGTAGGCTGCCGTATCCTCGGTACGCAGTTGCTGCTTGCGCTCGCCTGCACGAGCCTGTTCTTGTGCCCGGGTTGCAGCATCGGGACGAGACAAGCTCTTTCCCGGTTCTGCTCGCGGCGTTGCTGATCGTACGCTGCCTGCTCCTCAGGAGTACGTATGACGCGTCGCCTACCAGAGTCGGAGAGAAACTGCTGCGCGCCCGTTTGCGATGGAAAGCAACGACGTCATTACTGGCACAGGCAATCGCGTGCCTCTCTAGGACTTTTCTTTTTTCGTGTATTCGCATGGGGTTGCGCCGGAGGAGTTTTCGACGTACAGGTGACGGACGGACGAATTGAATAGCCATATACAGCTTCGTTGTAAAACATCGTGATCGAGCTAGTGCCCTATCTGCCGCGCCTCGGCCGAAGTAATGCATCGCGTTTGGTGTTGGTCGGAAACAAGCTGTTATAGCTGTTGTCTTAGCGTAGATAGAGTGCACGAATTTTTTTTCCTCACAACACCTATCGCCACAAGAGCGAATTGACAACGTCAGTACAAATATTTAAAGGTGTGTTTTGTTACGTCCCAGTCAATGCGTTCTCTAATGAACAGTGGGTAAAAGTGATCCTTGCCTTGGGAGCTGCAAATGGCAACAAAAGGAAGGCCACAAATATATATCAGTCATGGAAGTGTGGCGGTAGACCAAACGCGTCGACTATCATCAGAAATGATGAAAACCTGAGACAAACCGGCAGCTTCCAGAAACAGCGGCGGAGGAGTCCATCTTTGAGTTCTAGCCTACGCACGGATGTTCTAGCGTTTATGGCCTCAAACCCTCATGCTAGCGTGCGGGGCGTGGTCGCCCTGGTACCAATCTCCAAGTCGTCAGTTTGGAGGATTCTAAACGACGGCCTTTCACCCGTACCACCTTAACCAGCACCAATGCTTGGAAGATAGGGTAAAATCGTCTAGATTTCTCGTATGGGGTCCTCACAAAAGCCGATGAGTCGCCAAACTTTTTGAGCAACATTATGTGCACAGATGAAGCCAGTTTTTGCAGGAACGCCCGGGTAAATTTGCAAAATCTACACTGGGCAAAGCGCAATCGGCACCAGTACCCGTGCTCATTCAATGTGGGATGCGTTATTTACGCTGGTTCTGTAATCAGTCCCATCTTCAATCACACACTGACTGGACAGCGTTACGTGGACGTAATCCTTGCAGGTGTGGTGGATGACTTTCTGAACGAAGTCTCGCTGTGTCGCCTTCCATTTCTGTGGTATCGGCAGGATGGAGCACCAGCAGCAGCCGAGCACGAAACTGGCTGGATGCGACTTTTCATTCGCAATAGATTGGAAAGCACGGGCCTGTAAATTGGCCGGCTAGCTCACCTGACATCTCTCCACTCGATTTCTTTGATTGGGGTTATGTGGAAGATCATGCTCACATGATCGAGACGGACGTCAGAGTAGCTCAAGACAAGGATAACGGATGTATGCCGTAGAATTCGAGCATCGGTCATCAAGAAAGGCACTGAAGATGTGATAAAGCGGACTCAGTACTGCGTAGCTGACGAAGGAGACCTATTTGAATACGGCCTCTAGGCAGCAGCTGGTGTTCAACGGGACTTACGAATTCATAAATAATAAGGGCACACTGAAATCTGATGTACTTTTTTGTGTTTGTTTTTTGTGTAGGCATCCCGATTGCCGGATTCGGCTCATCTAGAAATGCCTATACTTGAGCGCGTCGGTTTTGCCTTTTCTCAACACGTGGGTCGCTTATCGGTCTGTTTATTTCACTTTTATTTTATGGCATGAACCTGTTCTTGCAGCACGTATACACTCATGAAATCTAAAACCGTCACTTTAATTTGGCTTTGGTCCAAAGCAAGCTTCTGGCGCGAAATATAGCTCCGCGCACTCTTTCGATGCGGTAAGAGCAAAGCCGGGATTTTGAAACATGCTATGCCTATTGCATTGCTTTTCGCGTTTAGTGAATGGTCAGAGTAGGTCGCGTTATCACGGGGCTTTTGTTATCAATGTGATCAGTCGGCCTTGAGAGACTGATGGTAAGTGTGACGTAGAGAAGAAGGAATAGCTGCAAAGCCGCGACACCTGCTGTTGGTCCTCCTTCCGTACCATTATCAAGCTGATGCGCTGTCTCTTTGGGTTTGCGACAGGCAATGCAGTAGATTTTTCAATCAGCTTATTGAGGGCGCTGCTTTATGATGCCGGTGGCAGCACAGTAACGTGGTATTCTTCATATATCGTAGGGTTTGTTTTCCAGTCGGAAAAAATTGCAATTAAGCACAGCAGTTAGATGTCATTTAGGGTGCCTGCAAATGCCTGAATGACACTTTGGTAATTAGAACAGTACTTCTCAAATTAGATAATTAATTGCAATGGTCGAATTAAATTTCAGGGATGAAAGAATTACTGGCGGCTACGCCACTGTAAAAAATATGCACTAGGTTTTCTTCGAGTAACGCAACTGCTCTTATTTTGTGTATTGATGCATGATAGTTGGGGCACCCTGTATAATTCACTCGGCAATTGAAATGGGGCCAAGCCGGATTCGCTCAAAATCAGAATCAACAGCAGCCGTGCGCAGGAGCGCTTATACTTGGACTCGCAGAAGAGGGGAAAAAATCGAGGGGCTGCAGTTTCGACCGAAAGGCGAAGCAGTATTAGTGATAGCGAAGTACACGACAATAACGCGAAGGATGATGATGATGAAAAACTTTATTTATCCGTCTTTAAAGGGAAGGGGGCAATGGAATAGGGGGTGGGGGTAGGAACTACTTGAAGTAGGCCTCCTGAAGATCGGGCCTGGAGCTGCGCAAGGCAGCCACGCGAAGGAAGATTACCCCACCAAGAGACGCCAGATTCCTGGTGGTGGGAGAGGGCTCAGGCTGTGAAAACGAACTGTCTGCTACTATGAGGTCTTGTGAATTCCCATATAAGGCCGTCACTTCAGCCAGCCTATTCCCTTGGTTGACTGAAGTCCAGTGTAGCCCTTATTCTATTGGAAATTATGTTGGTGAATATTTTATATAATACTGGGTGGGAGTAAGCTAATGGGCCTAGAAGTTTTCAACGTCTCCCTTTTCGTGGATTAGTATAGTGCTTGCATTCTTCAAGTTCTCTGGGACCCTTGAAGTCGATAGATCGTATAGAGACCCGCGTGTTTTTCAAGCATTATGTCCCCTCCCTTTTTGATTAAATCGACTGTAATTCCATCTTCTGCTGCTTTTCCACGTTTCATGTCTTCCAAAACCCTTCGAACCTCATTGCTAGTTATAGGAGTCTGTGCTACCTTTTCATTACTGTTGCGAATGGCGGTATCGTGGCTCCTATGGGTACTCGATAGGTCAGTATAGAACTCTTCCGCTGCTTTTACTATACCTTCGAGATTGCTGATGATATTAGCATGCTTGTCCTTCAGATTTATCTGTGCTTATCTTTCTGATGACGAATGCAAACACAAAAATTTGGAGGACGCTTAAGCTTTGCCTTTTAAGAGTGGAACGCGATAGCATTCAAAGATGCCTGACTGCTTCTCACGCTTCCCGGCAAGTATAGCTTATGTAACCGTAATTTTTACTGGGAAATGCTGGCGGCGAACGCTATGCACGAAGGCGAGCGCCATCTGAAGGCGTTGCAAGGAACTGGGCGCGTCGCCTTATGGCCTCTGAGATTTGCGCGCGCAAATCTCAGAGGCGCGATGGGTGGTGCCGCAGGGTCCAACAGGAACAACAGCAGTGCTCGCCAGAGCTCGATGGCATGGTCCGGAGACGTGGTATCCGGGCAAGCCCAAGTCCGGAGAGAAGAAAGTCAGGGTCCCCGCTATATGGTGGCCAGGGGCACGAAGCCTTGGTGGGATGTAGAGGGGGCACTCCCAACAAAGGTGGTTGAGATCAGCATGACATTTGCACATGGAACAGAACCCACTTACGGGTGGTGGTGTGCCACCCCTGTGGAAACGGTTCAACAAGTGAGGAGTAAGGAGGGTGCTTGTCTGAATTCTCCGAAGCAAGACTGACTCTCGCCGTGTGAATACCTTCGGTGGAAGCGACGGTATAGAGAGTGGATTGCCCACTGCTGCGAGGTAGGCGGCACGTCGTTGTTTGGTCGCATGCTCCTCTGCCATCGGGTCTGCTACCTCAGGTGTGGTAGCTAGGAGAGGATAAGGAGTATTGGAGGCTCTGGCTAGCGAGGTAGATAGATGAGCGCGCGCCAGTCTACAAGTCTTCTCGTTTCCGGGGATACCGCAGTGCGCAGGGTCCCAGTGGATGGTAACATCGTGACCGCATTCGCGGAGCAGGCGTGCCTGGTGCCGGATCTTCTGCCCCCCCCCCCCCAATACGGGATCTGTGTAAACAACATTAGCACATGTCCGATGGGCAGCCTGGGAGTCTGTGTACACATGATGGTGAACAGGGTCAGTTTGAGACGAAGTTGCGAGGGCCCATGGACTCCAAATAATCTAGGATGGCCATTGGCTCAGCGCGGGTGCTGGACATTGCTTCTGCTGATATATGATGGCGGTGGTTCTGATTTTCATTTGTCTGGTCGTACCACGCAGTGGCATAACAGGTGTTACTAGCGTCGTCTGCAGGCAGTGCAGCGTCCGTGTATACGATGCGTTCAGTCAAGGAGAGTGAACTCGTGGCCTTGGCATGCCTCTTGGCGTATGCAAGGCGCCGCATTCGCTGAGTAGGGTCCATATTGAGAGGAAATGGACTGCCATCGGTGAGAGCCGTGATTTCCCACGGCGGCGTGTTGTTGGGCAAAATGGACATTTTGTGGACGTCATATCCGAGGATCATGAGTGTGTCGCCCGGCATTTGTGGCGCGAAGTCTCGTCTCTTGTGTATAGACGTGCATGTCTACGAGCTCGGACGAGAACTGCACAGCGAACACTTGGTTCCAACGCGTTACGAAGACCAGCAAACAAATCCTGCACGCTTAACGCAGAATCTCTACCCGCACCCGTGGAGTAAACGAACGTGAAATGCGGCAGTTCGCTCAAGCTTTCCTTGTCTCCCGTATCATGTACGGGCTGCCGTATCATCCAGTCAACCGCACACAGATGCACGTGCTCGACCGGTTACTTAACGAAGCCAAACGCATTGTAACTGGACTCCCAAGGTGGTACACAAGCCTCGAAGCGCTTAAAAGTTGTAGCACTGCAGGAGTAGAGCCTCTCCCTCCGATCTCCAATTACCCCTGTCCTGCGCCAACCGATTCCAACTAGCGACCCACTAATTTCATCACCCCACTTAGTCTTATGCCGTCCTCGACTGCGCTTTCCTTCTCCTGGCTCATCATTTAATAATCCCTAGATATTGTCACAATGACGTCAAAAGCCCAAGTTCATTCCAAAAACTGCATTCGTACGGTTGACACCACCGGACAAAGAGGAGGAAGCAAGACACTCTTGACCACGGTGTAGCGTATACTGGCATACTGTTCCCGATGTTATACGCCACGGTGTAACTGGTTTACTTGACCCCGCGTTATTCACGCTGTCAGGTAGCGCTGGCATCTCGAAAACTCGCGCCACCGTTCGTCGCAGCAGCGTACTGCGACACGAACTTCAGCATCCCGCGTGTGTCGCGCGCGGAAGCCGCACGTTAGGAGAGACAGCCGTGCAGGGAAGACGAACGTCCGGAGACGCGAGGAACTGAGCGTCCGCACAATATGTAACGGGGAAAGAAAAGTACTACCTTGCTGCTCACATATGGCTCACTTTTTTACGCAGAAGGCAGCAGGCTCGTGAGGTTGTAGTTGATAGGTGTACCGTACTCGTACTTGAACTTTGAACATTATTCGCAATTGTTAGCACTTTATACGCATATATGATATCGCACCTTTCGTATATCGGTGGTTTCTACGGTTGGTCCGGAATAGTGTATATGCCAGTGTGCGCCTCTTCTAGATGACTCTTCTTCGCTTGGCGGTGTGCTTTCACTAGCACAATTCCTGGATGACTATTTGGGGGAAGGAGCTTGAACATAATGAAGCCTGTGCAATGATGTGGTTCAAATCCCTAGCAATGCAACTACCGAGGAACGCCGAAAGGCAGCTTATGCAAATGTTGCCTATCTATTCATGTGTCCGTATTAAGCAATGGTAAACGGACGGGGTTGACGGACACACGTCGGGACGGCGGTCCTGTGTGTTCGTTTATTCCATATATAATCGACCGTTTGCGCCCTGCGTACGACTGATACCTCACAACTTGACAACTTCACCATCCTTTGACAGTAATGAATAGAGTATATATATATATATATATATATATATATCACTTCTACCATTTCTGTGGACTGAAACCGTCCAGGCATACAGCGCGCAGTAGGACGGAGTCTTGGTGGTATTCTGTCGTCCTTCATACCGAAATTCTAATAGGGTATATACATAAGCACAGTGAAAGGAATATATACATGTTAAAATATATGTTATGTTTAAAGTATTACATGGGAGAGGTGCAGTGGCGTAGCTAGGTCGTCTGGCACCCGGGGCCCATAGGTCTTCCGTCACCCCCCCCCCCCCCCTGGGTGTAGCTGGCGGAAAGAGGGGTGCCTTCAGACGTATAAGGCCCCCCCTATTGAAGTAAAACTCTTGCTTGGGCTAGTTGGTTCATGCTTGAAGTAGTAAAGGCAAGGCGCAGGAGTCCTGGTCTTCTGCGCCTTGCCTTTACTACCTCCCTGTTGCTACGCCACTGGAGAGGTGTTTGATTCAGTCGCAATACTCGAATATTTCAAATAGCCACCGCTGTCTCTGTAAAACCACTCCTGAAAATAAATACTGGGTACGGCCAGCCTTGGTTAGAGGTGTGCATTTTACAAAACTATACGACAAGAAAAAAAAAAAGGCAACGGGTGATTCATTGCTGTTCTGAATGCACGTTCCAAATTCGTGTCGCAGTTTATGTGCCTTTTCCTTCCTTCTTTTTCATTTTTAACCTTCCGTCTCTCAGATGCACCAGCTGTGACCGGGTTCGGCTCTACCGGTCAAAAAAAAAAAAAAAAAGAGTGGCGGTTGTGATCTCTAACGATGCCACTTATTGTGCGCAAACGTTTTTAACAAGGACGTTTATACGTATGGGGGGACGGAAAATGGAGGCGCCGACTGCGGTTCGGCAGGCGATGTTGCGCGGCACCTCACAAAAGCGTTCGCGGAAGGCGGTGCAGTAGACCCCTGGGCAGACGGCGGGAGAAAGAGGGCGAGGGAAACGGAAAGACAGAGCGGGCCGCTTGCCACATAGAGAGACTTGCGCTTACGAATAAGCGCGGCCACGCATACGCCTTTCTTTGTCTGCACGCGCTTCACGCCGGCTGCTCTTGGACGACGTGTAATTTGCTCACCACCGCGCGGCGCGCCCAGCGCCGCAGCTCCTTACGTCCATAATCGCACGCGCATACACATACGTATGGCACCGTCGGCTTCGCTGGCAGCATAATTGAAAGCGTACGCGCGCGCGCACAGACACGCATCCACACGGCGCTAGAAAGATCGCGCGGCCAGCCCGGGTGTGCGAACCCCTACACGTGGCGAGTACATATGCGAGCTGCCCTATTCGCGGAGTCATGCTCCTAGGGCCGTCAGCATCAACAAGCGGCCTGGACGTCTGGACAGCCATAGCCTGCGCACGCCTTACGCGCGGAGGGCAGGGACAGTCGAACGAACGCGCGACGCACGCAAGCAGCGGTTGAAACACGTGAGAGCGCGAGCGGCTGCGACGACGCGGCGGCAGCACTGCCTGCCGCTGGGGCCCCCTTGTTCCTTCCGGAGCCGGGGTGCCGCGCGACCGACCGCTATCGAAACACCTGCTGCTGCCGCCGCCGCCGCTGCTGCTGCTGCTGCTGCTGTTGTTACTGCTGTTGTGGCGGCAGGCCCGAGCCCATCTCGCTTGGCTCGAGTGCTCGCGCTGTGTGTAGTGGTGCCGTCGTGTGCGGTTGCGACGGCGACCCCGACGTCGTCTTCGAAGTGAGCGAGCCGCGTCTTCCGCGCGCGGCTCGATGCGTCGTCCGCGCGGGGGCCCCTCGCCGGCTGTTGGTGCCAGGCAGGCAAGGACGACGACCACGCCAACGGGATGTGCGACGCCGACGGCGAATCGTCGCCCCCGCCGCGGAAACCGCCGCTGTCGCGAGCGCAGTCGATCGTGGACGAACTGTTGGACGAGATCAACGTGGGCCTCCACAAGCAGAAGCCCGCGCGCCGCTTCAGCGCCGACAGCGACGCCTGCGCTACCGACTGTTCGGTCCTCAGTGCGGCCAGCATCAGGGCCGAAGTCAGGTGCTACTCGAGGCAGCAGCTCGCGGCCAAAGGTACGTGGTGGTGCATCAGCATCTTCCCTCGTGGCTTTCGCTTCAGCGCGTCTGAGCGGACAGACTAGCCGCGCGGGTTGATTGCTCCCTCTGTCACGGTCGTCTGCACCCAGAGGTTAATCGAACCGCGAATGGTCTGTGCCAGATGGGGATGAAATGCATCCTCGAAGAAGTACAGAACTTAATTTGCGGCTCGTATAAGCCGCAATCTGGTGTCTACAGCGTGCACTTCCGTGTTTTGTAAACCGCGTGTCTGTTCAACTTCGAGGCGGCCGGCTTCCGCCGGAAATGTGGCGCGAATAATCTGTTGGCGTGCCTTGCCTTCCGTCTGCGCAGAGCGCTCGCACTAAGGAGGTTTGGCTCGCACTCCTGTCAAGACTTTCGTATCGTGTATGTGTGTGCGTAGCAAGCTGCGCTCGTCGGCTTGTGCTGTCAGTGGGGCATTTCTCAGTCCCGCGTACATGCTTGCCTTTCTGCCGCAGACGATGTCCGGGAAAATCGTTGCTAGCTGTTGCGCAGCTGCGACCGATTCCTTTGTTGCGGTTGTCGCAGGCTGTTACTCTTCGGGTGATAAATAAGGCCCTTTGGTGTTGGAGCGTGTGCAGCGGGAGCGCATGGAGAGAATCCGGGTGGCACACAGTTGCGAATGCTACCACGTGACGCCCGTACCTGAGTTGGAGGAAATGTATAGAGGGATAAAAAAAAAAGATTAAAAAGACGTCGATCATTTATGTAAGGATAGCTGCGCTGCGGTACTGCTGATATGCCAGCCTGTCTGTGTACGTGAGGCTGTGAGCAAGAGCTCGTTCCGTACGTTGCTTAGCGTGTTGCAGAAACCGAGATGTAATGAACGACGTTTCAACCAAACCATGCCTGCAAGTGTGCGCGTCTTCTTCATAACAGCGAGATGGCAAAATTTTTCTTGAAGGAATAAAGTCGTGGTCTTTATCCTTTTACTTAAGAGGAAGGGTTGAAGAGGGTTATCAAGGGTGATGGTGATAACGGAGAGAATTTGATTGATTGATTGATTGATTGATTGATTGATTGATTGATTGATTGATTGATTGATTGATTGATTGATTGATTTGACATCCTGAAGCGACACAGGGGTTTGGGAGACGTCGTTGCGGAGGGTTCCGGATTAACTTTTTTTACCGCTCGTGGTTGGACCCGAAGCGCATACACGAGCGTTTTTTGCGTATCGTTTGCTTACCGATTCCGTCGAAACGCGGCCGCCGCGATCGGGAGTCGAACCATGCGACCTAGTGCTCGCGTAGCCGAATGCCGTAGTCATGCATAGAGCAACTGCGGTGGTCCAGGTACCAGACATAGACGGCCTGGTATCAAGTTTCAGCGACGGTTCACGAAGTTCGCGCATGTATCTGTTTGCGCACGAGCGTCCTGAGCTAGCCTGCCCATCTGCGCCAATGTCCTGTCCTTGACTGTATTAGCACTCGTCATAACAGTAGCTATTGACACAAATTCGTTTCCAAAGGAGGCTACAGTAGTCCACGACACGATGATATGGAGGAGTACTATCCAGAAAATGAGTCTTTATTTCTGTTTTTCTTTTTTAGGAAGCTCCGGTATCCATGCCAGAGCATCATATATATATATATATATATATATATATATATATATATATATATAAAAGCGAAACAATTTCCGGTCTGCGCTAAAGATACGTACAGCTGGCCATTGCAATATTTCATCGCGTCAGCGCTCGCCATCTTGTTCTTGCGATTGGCTGGTGGGAATTCGTTGTTGGTTGAAACAGCGCCGGTTGATGAAATCTATTTTTTTACTTTACTGTCCGCTTTGTCGCAACTCTTCGTAAATTCTTCGTAGACTATACGTAAATTGCACCCATCCCACCCTTTCTCATCTCTCTCTCTCCCTCTCTCTCTCTCTCTCTCTCTCCATTATGTGCCATTATAAGACTCAGCTTTCGTTCTTTCTTTCTTTACATATCGCAGAGCTGCAGGGCAAATGTCGAGGTAGTAAACAACACGTCGGTGAATGCAGGTGGGGGAAATCGTATTTGAGTTCTTGAATGCCAGAAAGGCTTGCCATGGAAATGTTCCTTCAGTGTTGCTGACTCTGATAGCAGCGGTGTAACCTTTAGGCGCGCGCGAGTATCGAAAGCTGTGAAACACACATCATACGTTTATATATATATATATACGGGGCGTTTCCTTTATTTTTAATCGTGAACAGGATCTTTTGAAATCACCCGTGGCATACAGCACAATTATACTACATCAGCTGTATTATCCTCAGTGGTAGACGATATTAGCTCGAAAAACGCAAATGGATATTTGACTTATGAACAAAATTTCACTAATTAAGTTTAAACTAATTACTTTACGTAGAGCACATATTACAATTTGGGAGTTGTAGCCGGCGTCTTCGAAAGTCATAACCACTTGGAATAAATTCTATGAACGAAACAGTTTCTAGATATGCGTTTCCAACGTTTGCGACGAAGTGCATTGGTGTTCCAGCAACTTTTGTTTGAGCTTCAGTGCACAGAAAGACGTTTTGTTAAAAAAAAGAAGTAAGTTGAAAACCAGTGCATTTTCACCTCAAGCTTGCCTGCGCTTTTCTCAAAACTGGTGTTAGTTTCAAAATTCGGTCCACGTGGATATGCCCCGTAAAATCACTGGCTTCAATCCGTGTATTGCAATATGCGCGCTAAAGCAACTAGTTGAAAAGCAGATTAGTAAAATTTTGTTAATAAGTCAGTCTCGACTTCCAGTGTATGTCTCCCTCTTCGACTAGCACACCTCGATAAGTGTGTGTATATATATATATATATATATGTGTGTGTGTGTGTGTGTGTGTGTGTGCGTGTGTGTGCGCGCGGACCAGTTCCTCAGCGAACCAACTTATTCGTTGCACTACCTCCTAGTCAATAGCAATACTTCGCGTCTAAGCAGCTAGCCTATAAATTTGTTGTCTCTATTGAATAAAAACATTTTTTTTTTTGCGTTGGCCAACCTCATACATATTGCACGTCTTTAAACCGACGTGCCGTACTGTAGTAGTTGGCTCCTTCAATAGACGGGACATTCTACGTGCATGTGGCCGACATGCTGCCCTATGCCACTTCATTATTACCGCCGCATGTGACGAAGAACCAACGCCGCACAACACGCGAGACGGGAGCCGTATGGCGTGGCAGAAACTCCACACATACCAAAACGCACATCCGCACTCGAGTCCGCATGCACCGTGCACGTGATACACCCTGCGCCTGTATTAACGCGACGGCGTTAAGGGCCCCGTGTGGCGGAAAACCCGACGTTGGTGTCGGTGTCCGGCGTCGGCGTTCGGTGTCGGCGTCGCTCTGGCAAAAATAATGTCGACGGCGTCGATGTCCAGCGTAGGGCGTCGCTCTGGCAAAAATAATGTCGAGCCGAGTTCCGAACCACGCATACCCAACGACCCATCTACCACCAAAGTTGCTCGTACCTCATCTTTCGTTATGTTCTTACAAATGCCCAACTCTGCGAAGAATGCGCAACGCTCTGCCACGTGGTGTGGCCATGCGCGGGCGCACCAGAGTTCACGACCCATAGCCATCACTCGGCCATGGAAGGCAACGCTCTCCGACCCGACGGGCCAGCTCGAATTGGTCGACCGAGCGATTACACAGGGCAGCTCGAAGGAAATACGTGCTGATACATGCAGCAATGGTTAGGCAGCTGTTAAGGCCGCTGGACTGAGGGGACCACCCACTGCAGAGCGGAGAAGCTACCCGCGCTCGCGTGCTGTGTTCGGGATAACGTTTGCTGCCTTCCTCCCTTTCTCTTCAGTTGTGGAGGGCATTGAATCTACGTATCAAATAACGTAAGTAAGTATGGGGGTGTCAGAACTGCTAAATTTCCCAACAGAATACGAATATTCAAGAAAAGCGACCTCAGAATATCCGATGGAATAACGAGAATTTGCCCATTTTACAAAGAAGTGGAATATAAAGCTTCCGTCAAACCTGTCTGGCAAAGAGAGAGAGAGAGAAAAAAATTTTATTTGTATTGTTTGATACATGCATGTAACGTCCGCCGTTCGCAACATAGAATCACTAAAGGGAAACAGTAAATCAGTTTAGATTGATAAAGCAGTCTTAAGTAACTCTACTTTCGTTGACTTCGAGGTAATAAGTTGTATATTAAAAGAAATGGCGGTCAAAGTTTCATTATTGAATTTAACGTTGAAACCCCAGGGCCGGTGCGCCAGCGCGACGTCACGGACTGCAAAGCGATTTCTCGCGTTTCGGACGTAGTCGTTCAGTAAATGTTCTCGAAACTCCCTAAGTTCAGCGTTTGGCTCTTTTAGAATACATTGTAATACATTCTTACCGATCAAAAAATTTAACTAGACCCGAACAGACGGCGTCAAAATTCAGTGACGTGACGGCATGTTGGCGAGGGAATTTCAAGGCGATGTCGCGACCCGTCAGAACGCTGGCTTACGAAGCGTCTTCTCGCAGTAAGAGTGGCTTCTTTTTTTTTTTTGTGGAAGGGTAATTTACTAACGCAGCTCAGTTAACATTACAGGAGCTTGTAAGTGATAAACAACTTCTTGGCTTCCCCATGCTTTCGGTGAGGAACTTCTGTTTGCCTCACCGCAATGTCCGCAGCTGTCCTGAAGCAGGGAGAGAGTCCTCGTTTGCATCGGTCTTCCTTTTCCGAGACTCCAGCGAGTGTCGTTATCACATATATTCGACATTTTCCAAGTATGAACCATCGAATGGAACAGCACGAACTATAAGCGATTCCTATTCGAAATATCGATTATACGGACAGTATTCGAATATTCGCACAGCATTCGGCACGCAGACTTCATGTTTCAGTTTGCCGAGAAATGAAAGAAAATATATCCGGTTTTAGGATTCCATATTCGAAGGTCTCTAATTTTTTTTTTTTATATTCGTGTTTGATTCGATCAGCAAATTTCACTATATACGAACATCCCTACTTCTGATAATAAACATGTTTACATATAGAGGTTTAGGAAGCAGAAAAGGCTCGGCAACAAAAAGAGTGGAAGATGACAAACAAAGCCGGCCTGGTAACCTTCACCACATCTGGTGCCATTTGTGATTGCAAATTCTGAGCAGCCCGTAAAATGTAAGGCGGGCGAGAGATCGCGCCCGAGTCCATTTGCGATAGTACACAATATATATGACAGCAGAAAAGGGCTACACGCTAATGTACACGCGTATAAAGTTCACGTATTGTCGTATGCCACATGCCTTTAATGGAAAGATCAATGTTAAGATAATGGAACGGTAGTAAATAATCGTGCCTTTTTGTTGACAACGCACGGCAGACGTGAATAAATGTATGATAGTCGCCGATTAACCAATCAGCGAGCCAGCTTTTGCTAATTATATTTTTAATACTTACTTTGTAGCATTCTTTGATTTGCACAATGGAAGCTCGTCAGAGTTCATTCATCACATGTGTGCTTAGAGGAGCACTGACGTGGAATTTCTTGCCATTTTTTCGAGTTTGAATGGTGGCAAAGAAGATTCGCTTTAATAAATTCAACAGGCTTACAATTTACAGGCATCGCGTTAGGGATGTGTTCATGATGAGCTCTCCCAAAACTGTTCGTCAGGCATAACGAGGTCGTACGTCGTGCTAGATATTCACGACGCGGTGAGCATGGACAGCGCGCCTGTGACGTAATGGACGGAAGCGACCAATGGCAGGTGGGAAAGAGAAGGGGGCGCGAAATGTATGTTTGCAAAATTCGACCCTGTAGGTTTGGACATATGGAGCACCAGGGTCAGAACGACCCTTGCCCCATTGCACTAATGAATATGGATGTTTGTAGCACACGAGAACCATGGAATCGGCGCGGAAATGATTTACGCGCAAGGGCGATACCTTGATGTCCGAGACAAAACTACCGCAGAAACCCTGTAAACCTGCTTCCCCTCACAGCGCACGCACTCCGGACCAATGGGCAGCCACCACTTGCATGTATGCTCTCTGTTCCGTATACACGATAGCAATCCTGTATGCCCGACCACGTAGCGAATGATCAGAATATATATATATATATATATATATATATATATATATATATATATATAAGAGCTCTTAAATTATATGTACGAATCTGACTACGATATTCCATGTATGGGATATTCATACACCGCTGGAAATTCTATTTGTGTACCGCCCTGCTTCTAAGCGTGTACTATCCGTTCGCCAGCAACGTGACTGTACGAGTGTCGCGCTTTTCGTGCTGAAAGCGTTTCAAAGGGGAAATAGTTCAGGGACGCAGGCCCAAACGGGCCAATCATGTGCACGCGTAGGCGGTTTTAAACGGCCCGCTTTTTGAAGACGCCTACCTAGTTTGCGTGACAGGTTGTGACAGTTGTTGCGCGCTCACTTTGCACGTGTGCTCACTTTTCTGTTTATTTGATGCCTTCGACCTGCAGGCACAACAGGACGGCCAACCTGATTACTGCAATCCATGTCCACCTCCCCCCCCTTTTTCCCGTTCTGTTAATTCATCATCCGTTACTGCTGCCCCCTTAACCGTGGCCTTTTTTAGAAATAGCGAGTGTGAGCCGGATTGGCGTGCCAAAGAAGTAGCGTCAGATTTATTCGTTTCGTGTCCAGCTCGAAATGAAACTCACAGCCGAGACCTAGCGCCCGTTTCATTTTCTAAACGTCATAGAAGTTTCGCTTAATCCTCGTTTCATTCAAGCATGCCCTCCTTATGTTGCATCGTGCTCAAAGTGAACAAATTTTGACACGCTAGGTGGCACACAGCTTCATAACGCTACAGTGATCACGTGTGAGCATGTACATCTCTCTAACCTACGCTTCAATACGGTGAAAAGTCTGCGTAGGCATTCTTCGAATTAAATTATGTAGATTGTCTGTAAACTAGTTGTGCGTGCCTTCTGTGTAGTCTGTACACATAGGGTCAAAATTCAGAGGAGTAGTTTAGACACTCTTCAGATTTAAAGCTTCTGCTGCTTAATCGACTATTATTTACAGAATGATCATACGTTGTGTATACGCAAAGCAGCAGATTTGCAGAAAGTACCAAGTAGTCCACAAGACCTCTATAAATAGCTGACTTTTACAACGAAGCTGTTAGTGCGACTATAGTCGGATACAACTTAAGTCTGCAGTGAAGCCCCGCCCTCGCCCTCATAACCGTCAGCCACTGTTCTTCCGCGAGGTTGCAAATAGTTCGTACTTCAAACTTTTCCTGTTACCTTAATAGGGCGGTACTGACAAAAATAAAGTTATGAGCGCGTAATTTTATACGTTTTCACTCGTTTATTATAGAGGAACGGCGAAAGCCTAATTGTTTATTGAACTGAAATAAAACGCTTGCTTCGCAGCAACTATTTACTATTAAGTTTCATTTCATTTGGCAGTGAAGTTTCACGAGTAAAACGGGCTCAGCTATGAAATGAACTGTACCGAGGACGTTTGAAGAGTGAAATGCTCAGACTTCATACACTTTGTCCATGTCTCTTGCACACCTCATCGCTTCTGCCGATGAAAAGAGTCTTCAAGAACAGCAAACGCTCCGGAGGTATCAAGTACGACGCCATTTTGAAAACGTCGCATGACGACTTTGTTTGCTTCTGTGATTGACTAGCGAAGTAACACAACGCTACACAACGCTACACAACGCCGCGCGGTCCGTTTGCCTTGGTTGCCAACTGCTGTTTCTTTTTTTGAGTTGTATCCTACTGTAGAAGCGCTCGAAAACGTTATACGAATGTTTTCACGGTGTCCTGAATGATGACCATTCACCGAGTTCATATGTTGAAAAAAAGAAAAAAAGAAATATGGGAATGGAGGGGGGACCATGTTAAGGGTAGTGCGCAGGCAATTTTGGAAGTGTGCGGAGAAATTAGGGGCTAAATTAAAATTGTTACATTGTTTTTCACCTGCTAAATGCGCTGCTCTGGGAGGAGCAAAGGGGGCAGCAATTCCACATTAAAAAAAAGTTTAGTTATAAGTGGCGGGCACCTATGAAATGCTTGGAGTGCGTAATTTAATTATGTGCCTTGAAAATAATCACTGAATAAGCGTTATCTCCCTACTTCTATGCTTCACGCAGTCCGCCTATATATTGGTTTTCCTGCTCTCCTCGGCAAATAAATTAGACACGTTGTTTGTAGAATAAAAACAATGTGGTTGATGTACGAAAAATGTTTAAACTGTATAGGTTAATCGTAACCTTTGTAGAAAATTGCTTACACAAGTGTTCCAGAGCTTTACAGACGTATTTTACAAATTAACCGCGTAGGGTAGTTTGCCGTATGTCCTGAAACAAACTCAGCCTGCCAGAAGGTTGACAATTCGAGGGAATAGAGCTCTAGAAGCTCTAGAGAAGCTCTAGAGCTCTAGAATAGGAGGGTCATCTTGTGGGTGATGAGAGGGCAGTTTCCGGATCGCCAGTTAGCTACGGGCTTTGCAAAAAAAGAATCTTTAAACAAATGCTTTAAAGCGTTATACGGCCGTTATCTGCAATGTATTTCAGAGTCCTATGAGTACTCTGCGTGACACCGAGTTCGCATTCGGTGGAAATGGGGGCCACGTTACGGGTCTCCCGTGGAGCAGTCTTTACTTATCTGGCCTAATTATGATCTTTGTAACCAATTACGGAACCCTCGTTTCCTTCCTATTTCCCGGCGTAAAATGTTCGTAGGTCTCACCTGTATCGTCGGTGAACTAAGCGAGGTACATTGTATTTATTTTGGTGCAAATAAGAAGCAGGTTATGGCTGATGTGTAGACGAAGTTCAAAAGTAAGTCGATTACTTGTATGTGCAGTAAATCACGTGTATGGAAGCATGTCGCAACGTTATAAGTATATTATATGAACGGCGTAGGACTTACAGTTCTTTCTCCTAGAGTAATAAATCCGTTATCATTGCCACCGGGATCAAATTTAGTGAACATTGAAGGGATATCATCGCCGGTGTGCATGCCAAGTTTAATGTGCACGTGTAGATTATTATTGTAGTATCTATAAAAATAATAATAAAAAATTCCTTCAGCAATTGTTCGAAAGCGTTACAGCCGCTATCCCCTATGTTTACCATAGTGTGCTGAGAGAAGGCTACGTCACACCGAGTTTGCATTTGGTAAAAATGCGGGGCACGTCAAGTGTAATGTGGGGTACTGCTAGCCCATCAGTATCTGTTAAAGGGCCCCTCACCAGGTCTGGCCATTTTGAGCTGACAAGCGCAGATCATACATTGAGCGATAACAATGGTGTCTGCAAAGTATTACATCACTACGCGCCGCGGAAAGACCTGAAATTTCAAACCGAACGCCCTTTTTCTTTCTCCTCGCGGCCGCCGCGCTCCAAACCGGAGGATGACGTACTCGTGTGCCTACGCCTACGTAGTCGTGTCCGCAGTGTGACGTTGCTCGTGGTGACACGTGACTTCGAGAATTATTCAAGACCTCTGTTATCTGTGCGATCTTTTAATTGACGAATTGAAGTTTAGAGAAATAATAAAACACACAAACGGAATGTCTGCGTGTTTTTTTGTTTTACTTCGCACCGAAGCAAGATAGATGTACATCCGCTTCGTCTGCTTGTTCCCACGGTCGTGCGGTCACTTGCGTAAGTATCGAAAATATGCCATTTTATACCGTGCTCCAGCGCGTGATCATGCTCTGCGATCCGCTTGTTCTGCCTCAGTATTCGTGAAGCACTGAATTGTACCGCTTCTCATGTTTCCTTGTGGACAGCGCGCAAAATCGTGCGCTACGCCAACGACCCAACAGCTCGCGCGCGACGCCGTCAGCGGAAATGCGTAGCGCCGAAAAAGAAATCGAGGAGAAAAAAAGAATACAGGCGGGGCCCGTGACGTATGCGTCACGCGATCCTCGAGGCCTGGTATGGGAGAACGTAGGGAAGGAATTTCGCTAGGGTTGAGGATTGGGCGAGTTGGTATTGCATTCTAAAACTGGTACAGCGCTTAACAGGCTCGGCTTGTTTCTTCCTTTCTATGTTGCGCTGTACCAGTTTTAGAAAGAATTTCGCTTGCGGAGGCTAGACGGGGCGATGGAGAGAGCGTCTTGCTTGGCAGTGGAACCCGCCTGCTGAAATCACGGGTTCGCGGCACTGAAATATTTCTATCTCGGCTATTTATGAGCCGATTTGAAAAAAAAAATATTGCTGCAGAACGCTCCCTAGAGGACACGTAACAACTACCAGCGCATAACCAAAATCTGGTGAGCAATATGTGGCGAAACTAACATTTCTGGCCTAATTATGAGTTTGGAAAATAATTACCGAACCCTCGTTTCCTCCCTATCTTCATGCGTTGAAAAATGACTATATAGTAAGCTTCCCTGGTCTTCCCTGTGAACTAAACGAGGCACCTTGTTTATTATCCTACTGTACACCTACAGCTTATCGCATATTCTTCCGCGGATGCATGTCATGCCACAGTCACAACTGAGGGTCCCGAAGTTCGCTGTCGTCTAATATATCCGAATCGTTATTATTTTCTTTATCGGTAAATGTTTTTCGAAATTTATTGGATTACTTCGAAAAACGCAGAACGCTAGATAACGCACACTGAAATGATATATATATATATATATATATATAGGGACAACACATCGGCGAGTTGAGCCCTTTAGTATTCCGCGAGTTGGCATGCCAAGGCGGTCAGACATTGAAACCATACGCATCGCAGCTTGCGGATAAGATGCGGACTATGCATGCGTTATAGGTGACTTTTGAGCAAAACTGACGGACCGCATGCTTCTGAAGAAAAAAAAGCTTGGAAAACATATTTAGCGCCAGCGAACAAGGACAGAAGAGAGACACCTTCCGTCCTTGTTCGCTGGCGCTAAATATGCTTTCCAAGTCAGTTTACCAACACGCACAACAAATGACAATGCCGAAGAAAAAAAAGGAAAACTGAAGGTATTTGTAAGTCGGACGCAATAACTGAAATAATTGGTGAGTGCACTGGGAAATTCGCAATACCAAGTTTGGTAAACTGTCAATTTTAAGTTACAGTACATCAAAGGCTGAGAAGAAACTCTGCGTTTTCGCGGTTTCCCTAATCCGTATACTTTTGCTTAGGGGAGCACGTAAACTGCCCATACGCAGTCTGTAGAGTTTTGATCACGTTTTTTAACAACAATCGTTTCTATAAGTATACAATACGTGCAGGGTGTTTCAAAAAATGGCGTCCGAAATTCTTTAAAAGACAGGACAGATAGACAATTAAAGCGATTTCCTCAGAATTGAGTTTGCCACGGCGGCACACATTCTAATGTTACTCGAGGTAGTAATTCTATGGCAGTTCTAAAACTGAACCAAACTGTTTTAATTGAAAAAAGTTAGACAATCCATCCTAATACCAGGTTTTAATGCCTTCGTTCGACTAGCTCCATAACAGTGTGCACACTTGCGAAAACCCAACCCTACCAATTTCTACGGAGTCACGAATTTCCGGCCATTTTCACCCGAGAAACGTTGATCTTCCGGGGAACGTAACTGTCACGCTCCTATAGCAGACTCCTATGAGTGAGGTGACTGACTGCGCCTCAGTTTCACTGTTGGACAATCATGAACGGGTGTCCTTATATGGATCCGCGGTCTTCATTACTTTATGCTCGTCTGAAAGTGAGGCTGAGACACTCAAGTTTACTCGTAGAAGTCTGCTATAGGTACGCGAAAGTTGGGTTCCGCGGCAGTTGACTTTAGGTTTTCTAGTGAAAGTGGCAATGGGGGTGTGGGGGGGGGGGGGGGCGGGGGATTCATCACTTAGTTCAAACTGGCAGCGTCAACTTTTTGCAGGTCTAGAAGTTAACGCTTTGTACAACTGGCTTCGAATTTCGCATAAGATTCGATTGGTCCGAGTCTCTGTCGGAAATTCGTCTGACTTTTACGACTTTCTCAAATTACCACTGAGTCATCTTGAAATGTATCCCGCTGTGAAAAAAACGCCGTGTGTGTCTTCTTCTGTGCTCTCTGTCTACTTTGCGCTGTGTCTATACCCAAGAAACTAGAATTTCTTAATTTTTATAAACACACTGTATATTTAGGCTGCGTAAGGGAAAAAAAAAAGCTATAGGAAGGCAAATTAATTTACTAGTCTACAGGATGTATGTGCATAGTCTGTGGACTTTCAGCGTTTGTTCTTAAATACAAGACACCACGGTAAGGTAGAGAGAGAGGGAGGGAGGGAGGGAGAAAGAAATGAAAGTGAGGTAGGACTTGATGTCTACCTGTAGTCGTCTGCAGACTTTCTGTCCATTCTGATGACAAAGGAATTACATTAAGGCAACTTAGTCTACAGAATGTCTATGGGTAGTCGCTGGGCTTTCTACGTTTTCTCTTCAAGAGGCCGTATATATAAGAACGCCCGCAGCAGTGTTCCCTGCCGGAGGGCGTATGCCCACTCACTGCAGGGCAAATACGTAATTTAAAAAAAAGGCCATATAAAAGACGTCCTCGTACCACTCCCGGCTGCGCATGGGCACGCCTCCTCGTTCCACCAGCTCGTACACCAAAACAGTTAGCACCGCGCTTAGCTTCTTCTCCTTTAGGCCTGCACTACATTGTATGCGGACTGCGTAATGAGAAAAAGAAACTATGTGGGTATAGGCAAATTTAATTACTTTGCAGGATGTCTAGGTACGCATATTCGTCTGTAGACTCTTGCTCGTTCTTTATCGACAAAGAAATTGCAGTAAGGCAACGTAGTAACAGGATGTCTCCGATGAGTCTATGCACTTGACCACATAACAGACATCCTCGTTTCGCGACGGGCTAAACATGGCGGCATATTATACACCTCCTTGTACGCCAGGAGAATTACCACCCCTGTTTAGTTTCTTCATTCCCTTCTTTCTTTCTTTTTACGCTAGTACTAGGCTGTATACAGGCTGTAAAAGAACAAACAGAAACAATGCGAAGGCAAACTAATCTACAGGTGTCTACTGGCAGCGTATGGACTTGACCATAACAGGCATCCCCGTTTCGCGCCCAGCCAAACACTGCCGCATATTATACACCTCTTCGTATGCCAGTAGAATTAACACCCCCGTTTAGTTTCTTTCTTCCCTTCTTTCTTTTTACGCTTGTACTAGACTGTATACAGGCTGTGAAGGAACAAACAGAAACTATGCGAAGGCAAACTAATCTAAAGATACCTATATGTCTATTTGTCTGTGGATTCGCTATCTCCATTCCTATAGACAAAGAAACTACAACGAGGCAAAGTGTAGTCTAAAACATATCCTTGAGCAGTCGGTGGACATCCCGTAAGAGACCTTGTCGTTCCGCTAGCGCAGTTAGTAACGCGTTTAGTGCATTTCTTTCTTTTTCCACGCCTGTGCCGTATACACTTCTTGAAGCGGCACCCCACCGCCGCCTTGTCTCCGTGTCACGAGCTCGTCGCGGCGGCCCCTGAAGAAGCGTGCACGCACGCCACCGTCGGGAGTCATCTCATTTGCCCACTGTCAGCAAGAGGGGAGAGCGCGCCGTTCGTGTTAGCGCAGCTGCCGCTGATGAGTTGCGCGCCGCACGCGGGTCTTCCGCGAACTGAGAGAGCCGCCGAATACGCGGCGCACCAAAGGCCCAGGCCTGTGAGGAAAACGCGTGTATATACTATGCACACTTCGCACAAACTCACGCGTGCCGAGCCTCTCTCTCTCTCTCTCTCTCTCTCTCTCTCTCTCTCTCTCTCTCCAACTTTGGGCAGTCTCTTCTTTTCTGTCTGCCACGTCTGGGCCTTTCCATGCCGCAGCGCCGTGCAGACGACAGAGCGGCTCAGTGGGACGCACGTGTGATGAATTCTTGCGTCTTCTACGTTTATTTGAAGTCGGTTCCTTTCGTCGTGTCAAAGGGGCAGTGTCGTCGAAAGCACGACGTGGCGGGAGCGCTTTGATAGCAGTGATGATAATGACGATTACGATTACGAAGACGATTTCGATTTGTGCGCTTACTGAATTGATTGCAGTGCACCCCTACGTGTTACCGCAGATAAAACGCTGCTTGAGGGGACATTTTAGTAAACGGCTTGCCTGTATGTATGAAGGAAACTAGATAAATATTAAGCTGCATTAGTAGATAAAGCGCACGTAGATTAAAAAGACGCTTGGCGACCTTGCGGTGATAGTTCCCGCACCACGTCCGCGTGACGTCACAGATATTCACAATATATGGGCGAGTCTAGTTAATTCTTTATTATTTAATATAAATGTTACTGCTCCTTTCAAAATAAACGGAAGCGTTCACAAGTCAACACTTCAGAACATACAAATGTACTTTTTACGGTTCATTTTAAGCGTGGAGGGCAAAGTTCCAAGTATGAATATTTACCCCTTTGCTTGCAGCAACAATTATGTTGATGACAACGTTCATTGACGGGTTGGCGCTTTTCGCCCCTGGAAGGAGCGTTTGAAAGGTTCAGAAAGAAAAGTTCGCATATTTTCTGTACGGCAACTCCATCACACCTGCAACTTTGAAAATTTCCTCCCAGCACACCGTTTATTCGCACAATGTTTGATGTCGATGCACCATTTAGTTCGCAAAGGACAGCCGTTTATTTTCCGGCAAGCACTGAAAACGACAACTGACACAATTTTACGATTTCCTCCGGCGCCTTGCCTAGCTGCAACCTTAAAATTTAATATACGCATGTTAGTCCTATACCATGTTTCCTCATGAAACGCCCACTCTGTCAGTTCGCTTTTCTATAGATCGAACATATTATTTCACAATTGCCTGCTGCAAATAGCAGAATAATTCTTGTACTGTACTATACCCGAACAGGCGGACTTGCACAATTATTCGAAATGCACAAATAACCAAATTACCAAACTCCACAAAGTAAGCTTCTGTTACTTGACGGCGCATATCGCAATTTACGAAGTGTAGCCGGTGCTCTTGCAAGGCATATCATTTTTGAACGAATTCGGAGGATGATACCAGTTTTGAGATATGCATCTTCAAGCTTGCAGTAAAAATACACTATTTGTTCACTTACTTTTTAAATAAAATGCCTTTTTTATTCATTAAAGCACGAAAATAACTTGAACGTCAATGTATTTCGTCGTGCACTATGGAAATTAATATCTGTAAACTGGTATCATTCTCACAATTGAGTTCAAGTGGACACATCTTGCGCCGAACTCGCCGACTACAATTCGAAAGCTGCAGTATGTGCCGTAATTATTTAAAACCTAATTAGTGAATTTTCGGTGAATATTTGATTATGCATTTTGAATTCTTGCAGAATCAATGTTCGCCTCTTCAAGTAATCCGGCTTCATAAGCAGAATATGCTATTTTAAGAAATTATATTCTGCGTAAAATAAAAAAACGTCTGATATGCGATACGACGTCCTGTTGAATACCCTACAGAGCTCCAAAGCGCAATTATAGTCGACGGTTTTGTAATTTGGCACAACGCGTCACACATCACGCTTGATTTGCCCAACATCCCCGACAAATGAATTCGTTCAAAACTTGCCCAGCGGCCGTGTAACGTAAAACTGTTCCATTCTGATTTTATTCCACCTTCCTGACATCATATTTACGTAACCGCTGACGCAAGCGTCTGGCAGTGAGCCGCAGCGTTGTTTGAGCAGCCCAAATCAAACGCTCTCCTCGTGTTTATAGGAGATCACTTTTGTTTACTTTTAAAGCGGACAGCATTGGCTACCTTGACATGTTTTTCTTATCTAATTGGCGGTCAAGAGGCGACTAGCGTGAAGAAGGGGAGAGGGTTCGGTGGTGCCGAGCTAGCGCAGTGTAGATAACCGGATGAAGAGGGTGGTGCCGGGCGTTTGCGATTGGTCCGCTTCCCCTTGCTTAGCTTGCGGTGGCTGGTCGAAAATCGCGGCGGCGTGCAACAGGAAGTTAAAAATGCCTCGAAAACGGCTCCTCAGCGAAGAAGAGTTGGCGGAGCGATGTCGCATACGAGCCGAAAAGGCTCGACAACGTTATGCTGCCGCGCAATATTTTTTTTATTGTACGCAAACACATCCTCACCGGTAGCTCCGAGTATAGCCAGTGCCATAGCGATCGGCGGGCAGCCATCTTCTATTCCTTAGTCTCAGGCTGTTCTGAGAAAAACTTCACTTTTGTTCGGCATAATATTAATGCAACTTTAGTGCGTACACGTCACTTTGACGTGATAAGTTTTCTCGGTTTAGTGGCGTCGCATTACAGACAGGCAAAGTGGGCGCAATCCTAAAAATTTAGAACAGTAAGGGGGAGCTTTTGGCGAAAAAGGCGTAGAATCATAAAAAAACAACTATATTTTGATCGGCCCAATCATGCATAATCAGTGTGAACACGTCATATCGGATGGGGAGTTCTCGCACTGTCGTGAGGTCGCGTGACAGGCAGACGAGGTGGGCGTGGCACGATATTTTTTTTACCTAACATGGAGGGTAAATGGCAGAAATGGAATTCAAACAGTTTGGAATAGCTCTACGTTATAGCGCCCCTATAGCTTCCAACTTTAATAATTTCCTACTAATTTAATGTTGCATGTAGGTCTAGCCGTTCTCTCTGAATTTTCGTCGACACTAAATTTAGAGCAGAGCTTGGAAATGAAATTTTGGGGGCTGACATTATCCACCATATCTATAATCGCAAAAACTGATTCGTTGCAATAGGGCCGAAGCACACACACACACACACACACACACACACACACACACACACACACACACACACACACACACACACACACACACACACACACACACACACACACACACACACGGAATATATTTGCGACATAGTTAAACCGCGGCGTCAACCGGCTTTTGGTCCAAGTCATTTCATGCAGCGTGATTACCACGCTCTAAAGATAGTTTGAGTTACATATAAGTAAATTAAATTTCCATAATACCAAGGTCGCGCTCACCGTGATAGAACGCTTGGCAAGCCAAAAAAAGGAGCAAGAAATTAAAGACGGGTGGCGACGCTACCTTGATGTTCCAGCACCAGCTTATGCCCTGACGTCATGGATTCTCTGGCGGCGGCTGCTCGGGCCTAGGTAATTACTTATCGGCAAAAGTGGACTACAGTGTACTACGAACGTGCAGAAGACTGAACTCGGCAAGTTTCCAACACATTTGTTGAGCCACAACGGTACAAAT
The DNA here is from genome assembly GCF_050947875.1 of Dermacentor variabilis. Classification (NCBI taxonomy): domain Eukaryota; kingdom Metazoa; phylum Arthropoda; class Arachnida; order Ixodida; family Ixodidae; genus Dermacentor; species Dermacentor variabilis. The sequence continues at coordinate 157,576,831 of NC_134573.1, forward strand.
ATGAAAAAAAGAAAATCGGAATTCCCGTCTTCCCACTATCGTACGCCGCCAGGGTTATAATAAGAGAACATTACCATTGACCCCCATTGTCTCTCCTTATAATCAATCTATACAGCGACTTCAACGAATGTAGAGTTTTGAAAGAATACTTTGTCATTATAAACTGCATTGGTTTAAACTCATTTAGTGTCCCTTTAAAGTGTATTAGTGCATATGTATGTGCAAACTGTATTATTGCGTATTAGTGCATTAGTACTTATAACGTTTATATGCAATTGCAAAACGGACACTGTTAATTACCGTGGGAAGAGAGTTGTTAAGCCAGAAGAGAGAGAGAGAGAGAGAGAGAAAAAGGCGCAGATTGGTGGCGACCCCGTCCTGAAGTTCCCTCACCAGCTCACCATGACTTCGTGGATTTTGACAGCATCCAGTGGGGGCCGCCATGTTTGCAAGATCACGTGGTGACGCGTCCATTGCTTGCCTCAGCGCAGCTGCCTCCGTCTTTGCAATGGATGTGCATGACGCCCGGTGCGGCTCAGCAAACCTGTTTCGGCCCATATCGGTGGCCGACGACCATGGGTGAACGACACGAAGTTTTGGCAACAGCTTCAGAAGACATATGCAAGAGCTTTCTGAGCTCATTACGCCTTGTTCAAATAAATGGCGCGAGTAGCGTATGTACGGTGCTTGTACTAAGAAACGGCGCTAGAAATGTATACCAAGCTGTCCAAACTTTCCGATTATGAATTAAATCGGGATCAGTCTGTTTCGTCCTTCGTTCTTTATTTGGCCAAACACGCGCGCTCAATATATGTGAACGTTTATTTTCTGCCTGATCGCTGGCGGGTGTGCTCAGTTGCGATAGACTTGTTCTTGCTGCGCAAAAGGTTTGAAACGTAGGTGTTCTGCACTTTGTAATAGCTCGTTGCAAATATGTATTTCGGCTTCCTGGGGTGCTCTAACGCGCGCATAAATCTAAACAGACTAGCGTTTTTTTTTTTTCAATTCCCCCCTCCATCATATAGGAGTGAGGTCGCCGAGCACCACAATCGAACCCGCGACCTCGTGCTCCGCTTCACGTTATAGTCGCGAGTCGCTGGACCCAAGACCAACGGAGAAGTATTTGCGGGGTGGGGGGAGAGGGGTGGAGGGCGGCGGAGAAATGAGGTCAGCGAAACCGCATAAATGCGACCACAACTGTTCAGCATGACAATGGGCGCGTCGCGGTGCGGACGTCGTCGTCGTCGTTCAATGCGCCGCGAACTTGCAGCCAGCGCGCAGCTGCAGCAGTCACCACGCTCGCGTCTCGACCGCCCTTTCACGGGGAATGTATAAAAGAGAGCAGGCCGCACAAGTGTCGTCGGTAGGCGCCGCTTCTCTTTTTTTTTCTTTCTTGAAAGTTTGCTGCTTCAGTATAACGCGCGAACGTTGCATTCCTTCACTGCGATTCTCTCGCGGCACACTGTCGCAATGTCGCTGCGGTGTACAAGAAGTAATGTCGCTTTGCAGTGACGAATAGCGGAAGCGCCGCAAGGGGCGTCAGCGGTGAACCGAGCATGACGCAATACGTTCGCTTGTTTTACCCCACGCAAAACAGACTGCACCACTACGTGCCTGAGCTCTACGACAAGTCTTATTGCACCAATTGCAATAGATCCCTTAACGTCTATCATTTACTCTGGCCGTGCTCGCAAGCTCACATAAACTCCGAACCGGACAAGCGCGAGCTTGAAGAAGCAATCCGGAGCGAAGAACTCGCTCCCCAACTCTGGGCCGTCAAGAGGTCCACGACGCCGCCAGGAAACTCAACTTCCCGGTTCCGTCGTGAGAGACGCCCACTACAGGAGAGCCCAAAGCTCTGGTGGCCTGCAGGACCTTGAATACAGTTGATTTCCTTCCTTCCTTCCTTTGCACCCCGCGCGCGCGGCACCTCCTTCCCCACAGGATGCGTTCCAAGGCCATCAAGTCATCATCGACGTGTAATAAGTGTGGCTGATAAATAAATAAATAAATAAATGCATTCTCTGTGTAGAGCAACACCCACTGAATAGCAGGCCTGTACACTATGACATCAGTTGAAAAGGTCTACACTTCCTTTGAAGTTCATGCTTTGGAGAGGGAGAGAAAACGAACATCTTGACTTATCGCCTCGTCCGGTGCCTCGTGGCCCCAGGACGGCCCCCGTTATGTGATACCATGGTTCTCCACCAGGAAGATTACAGTTGAGTGCAGGACAGAAAGCGAGCCCACTCCGAAGGGAAGCATAGCAAAGGCGGCAAGGCATTTTCGACAGGGAAGTGGCAAGGGGCGTTGAAGGAGTAAGAGCAGGGGGGCTATTCTGCAAGAGTCCACCTTCAGGTCCATATACCGGGTGTTTCAGTGAGCACATTCAAAAACTTTTATTAATTATCTGTGGCAGATAGCGCAATTCTAGTCCATGAGCTGGTCTATACTCAAAGAGGCGGACATTACTTGCACAAGAAATTGAAATGCATGATCGACTTAACAAAAATTCACTAATTAAACTTTCAACTAATTGCCTTGTGGCATATATTGCAATTTGGATCTAGAAATGCCATTCTAGACGACTGACGCATATTTGAGCTGATGAAGGCAAATTCTTGTGTGCAACTTACGGAACGGTGTCGAATAATATAATAATAATAATAATAATAATAATAATAATAATAATATAAAATATTAAAACACTGCTCACTATCTCTAAGCATAGTACTCGGCACTTCTTCCTTCGTGGAAACAGAAAACGCCTCAAGGAATATCTGGACTTTGGCCACGAGCATGGAGGATAAAAAAAGTTAGGAGATAGTATCACGTCACCCAGCCATCCTTGGCAAGCAAACGCTCCGTGAAGCCAATACATTTGCTCAGTGGTGGCCCAACACGTGACCTCTTGTGTCGAGATCACAGAGCAAGAATTGAGATTTGCCGAGATGTGTGGTAGTAGTTTGGTAGTAGTGTGTCAGTAGTTTTTATTTGGTGCGCGCTTGTTCGGCTGCCCTGCCATGGCTCTGCCTGCAGAGTGGGAACGCTAAAAGCAACTGCACTGGGTGATCACGCGTTGGGCCACCAGGTTTGGCTTCAATCGTGTTGGGCGATGGTCCCTCCTAATGTTTTCCTTCCTCCATGACCACGAGTATATAGCTCGAGTTGCGAGCAGACGAAAATTTTAATTGACTGATTGATCGTACCTATGAGAGACATCATAGTGAAGTGCCCTGCAATGTGAATCTTATCTATAAGTGATTGTTGTCAAATCTCGCCTATGGGAACAAACGTAACTCACAAAGCATGCTTGCGTGCTTGCATTTTTTTGGTACAGCAGATTTTTTTCTGCACTTGCATGTTTGCAGCATTCGCGAGGGCCATATGGATGACTTAAGCGGCTAATTTTAGTTGCAAGATATATTGCTACGTGTACACGGCAAACCTCGTTCTCACCTGCATGAGTCAATGTTACCTTTCTACGCAGTCTTACCGTAGCACCGTCAGAAGAGGTCAACGCTCTCAATTCGAAGATGATGAAAAATGATGTTATTGTGTGTCATATAACTGACTACCTCGTCTTCAAAACAAAGCTTGTCCTGTCTTCCCATTATGGCCGCGTTTTTCAGCACTTTAGAAATTCATATATATCCTTCCAAGACCTCAATACAGCTCAGGGACGCTATTAAAGTTTAAGTGGGTTCTTACCACCCGCCGTGGTTGCTCAGTGGCTATGTTGTTGGTCTGCTGAGCACGAGGTCGCGGGACCAAATCCCGCCCACGGCGGCCGCATTTCGATGGGGGCGAAAACACCCGTGTACTTAGATTTAGGTGCACGTTAAAGAACCTCAGGTGGTCGAAATTTCCAGAGTCCTCCACTACGGCGTGCCTCATAATCAGAAAGTGGTTTTGGCACGTAAAACCCCATAATTTTTTTTTAAAGTGGGTTCTTATTAGACATGTCACTAATGTGAAAAAGTGTGTGAAAGTCGCCGAAGGAAAATAATAGGTAGAGCTAGATTAAAGGATTACGCTTCTGTAATAATGAATTCGTCATTCGCAGTGAGGACAGAGCTTTTTTAAGCGAGAAAATGACGAGAGTGAAAAATCGGAGTGGCGCTACCTACTTTAAACTATATGGTACCTCTCATGTGATGTCAGCTTTGATTCACAGAGAGCAGTACTGAGGGAGGAGACGTGGTGGTCACGTTAACTCATCCGCTTTGGCGCGGGTGTTTTAAATTGGGGAGCAACAATGGCATCTTTGGTAAGACTTTTTGTGCACAACGGAGTGATATGTTGGGACGCACAGAAGCTTAGAGAACACTTAAGCTCTGCCTTTAAGAGTAAAACACGATAGCATTCAAAGATCCCCGAGTGCTTCTCACGCTTCTCGGCAATTGCAGCTTATGTAACCGTAATGTTTACCAGAAAACGCTGCTGGCTAACGCTATGCACAAAAGCAAGCTTTCTGGTAGAAATGCGGCCTCTTGCGTGGGCCGATCCCAGAGGTAGTGCAGTCGCGCCAGAAAGATTACATAATTTTCAGGCTTCTTTTATTGTTTCGCACTTTTGATAGTTAGTCTGAGACGATTTAACATAAAAGGCATGCGTTGTCGGTGTTGCGTTTCATGACATTTGTTTGTGGGCTGTCATTCTCGAAATTCCGAGGAATAACTTTGTCAATGATGTAAGACAAGGTATGAGTAACATTGGTGATAGAAAGCTGTGGCAGTATAATCCGCATATTGGTGTCACCATTGGGGCTACTCTCGAGCGTGCTGACCATTTGACTTATCCGATGAGGGCCTATTTCAGGTTCGAAACAAAAAACATTTTTAGCCTGTAGGATTGTATGGGCTCTGGCCAGGTCAAATTAGCCGAGAAATCTAATTAAATGTAGTGGAATGTATCTCAGCATTGAATTGTATAGTGAGGACAGCAATATAGCAAATAAATGACACTAGCCCAGTCAAGAGCACCTTTAGCCTTTATGCCTTGTGCACAGTGGCAAAGTTTGATGAGGTGGCTTGGAAAAAAACAAAACAAAAAATTAGATACAAATGTGCCAGACACATTTCGTGAACTACAAGATTGAAGGAGACTTGAAGTCAAATATTTTCTTCTTTTATTTGTCAAGAGTCAGACTCTAATGACACGTCCTCTTTTGCATGTTGTATATATAAAAAATGTACAAGAGACTCAAGTGCACTGGCAAAGCAAAGGACTCGATCACAAATGCCTGCTCAGAATAGACACACTATTCAGCTGCACACAACTCGCATGCAACCCACAACAAAAGGCTTGTGGGCTGCTAATCAAGAGGCTAGTCATCACCATGTGCTGAGTATATGGCTTACAATGTAAATAAATAAAACTGGCGTTCCTTGAACACCTGCTGACATACACACACATAGAAGGAAAAAGCACACAGATAGAACAGCAGGAGCATTAAGCGTGATCAATTAGGGTCAAACACACAGACAAATAAATGCAGTGCATTAATTAAACTGCGCTTCAAAGGTGCAATGTAGCTTCACTTTTAAGCAATAGCTTTCTTTACAATTAGAGTAATGTCACTCGATGCATGCATTACAGTAAAGGTTGTCGTACTTCTAAACTGCAGTCACATCGTATTACAGGTCACAAAGCCAATTATGTAGGCAATGGGTATGCAAATCAGGATGAACACATTAAAAGAAAACCTGATGGTTCATGAAATGCTTCTCTGAGAATGAAATGTGACAGCAGCACTATGCAGTGCTTGCTGAACTTAACCAAGCCCACTTTGAAACCACAAATGATCACGTATGATACAAGTTCAAATGGCTCACTTAGAAAGTGTAAAGAAATATTAACTGTACACAGACCCTTTACAGTTGTCCCTCGCAATTATCGAAAAAGAAAAGGCCAAGTATGTGATGAGAAGTGTAGACTGTACAAGCATCACGCCTATGACTTTCAATCTCAATTCAAGTGAAGGACACATTCTCGGGCATAGTGAAATTTATGCAGAATGAGGCATGTCTACAACTCATGTGTATGACAGTTCAGTTGCGTAAGAAATTACAGAAAAAACATTGATTAGTTGGGTAGCAATGCAAGTGGTTTGTGAAAGGACAAACCCAGTGGCCATGCCTTAAAATGAGATATACTAAATATTAGCCTGACTCGCAGCAGACACTTTAAAAAAAATTATGTTTGTCATTAGCAGTGCATGCTAATGCACAGTCACTAGCTTAAGTGGAAACCAAGTTGTGGGAGGATGTAAATAAGTGCGACTGCATATACAGCATGAAGGACTTCCTTTCTGCTTCTCTTCGTGTTGTATGTTGATTAAACAACCCAACTTAATGCAATTAATAATTGAACTAAGAGAGAAAACATTACATCTTTGGCCAAAACAAATATGCATAGCAAGAACCTGTGGTTTACTGTTGTAATGCATTCACAAAATTTGAATTTCTGTTTCCTGCTCATTTTAAGCACTGGGACTGCTGATTATTGTCAGCGCTTATGCTGAAAATGTGGCTGACTGAAACTGCTTTCTACGTAAACATTTGCAGCAAAACTGGCTGTTTTGTCAAATTACACTGATGGCAGTCACAAGTCACACACAAAACAGCAGTGTACATGACACAATGATCAAGAAGGGTTTACAAGATAATGTTAATTTTTGTAAATCAGATCCATACAAGACGTTAAGGGCAGAGTAAAACTTATCACAAGTTGTGCTAGTCACAAGGCATTTGCTAGTCAGACCTTTCGTTTCAAAACAAATCAGTGTTGTTTAACACAAATTTTCTTTTGTGTGCATCTCTGTTTGGGTGTTCACATTTTGTTGTCTCTGCTTCCTTGGCAAAATTTTCCCATTCCAGTTAAGCCTCTGCACTCAATATTGCTCTTCCGTTGCTAGCTGCCACCACATCGAAGCTTGCACCTTGCCACACAAAATAACATATTTTTACTCTCACCTTGGTATACTAAAGATATGCTTGTCTACCACTCTGTTCACCTAGCGTTTGGACCTAAGTGAAATTCATATCAACAAGGCCTGCAGCTCAGAACCATCTTATATAGCTAACAACAAGGCAGCAGAAATCTACATTTGAAGCACTACTGCCAAAGCAATGGCATTTTTATAGCTTTGGTACCACCTCGAACAAAAGAGGAATGACATTCAAAGAAAGAGGGCATCCAGGGCATCCAACAAGGCATTCAGGTCATCAAAGGAGGGCTTCAGAAAGAAACCGCGTGCTGCCCTTTGACGCATGCTGATATATCGACCTAATGTTATGACGAGTCTTTCAATTGAATGATGTGTCCAGGCTTGTGCATGCATGCAATGCACCGAAAAAGAACCGCTGCCTTGAAAAACCTTTTCACATGTGCCAGCAGTATTGGTTGGACTAGTCCGCTTTACAAATACCTGCTGTTCCTACGGGCATTTGTCCAGCATGTCAAAGACAGGTTGGCCAAATGAACTCAGGCCAACAAGTGGTTAGCCCACTTGGAGCATGCCCATACAAGTCCCACATTGATCACAGAACAGACAATTAAGAGAGAGAGAGAGAGGGTGGGGAGGGAAGGAAAGACGTCGAATATGATCTATTTCAGTATCCTCCAGCTTGCTTGACTTAACGATACACTTTATGTAGCATAATTTCCATACAGCACTTTGGGAGATGTCTAGATTTGTAAAAAATATGTGAGAAAAATATTAAGACTTGGTCACCGCAGTTAACAACACTAACTTGTTCTAATGAATGATTGCTGTGGTGTTTCAGTTGCTCTTCTTGTTCCCAATGGGAGTTGTGGATTCAAGATGAATATTCCAGTCCACACCGCAGAAATATAACCACACAAAATAACCTAGGAAAGTGATAACGTACACCAAATTCTTTGGAGAAGAGAAAAAAGAAAGCTTGAATGCCGACAAGCCTAAAAAAATTAGGACAAGTACACGAAGAATCTGATAGGTAACCTGTTGAAAGCCATTATTCCAGAATCCGCTTAAATGGGTGGAATTGGTCATCTTGATCAAAAAGAAAGTTAAGGAGCGCTGGTTGAGGGTTGACTCCTTGACGCAGAGTCAGCATAAAGAATGTCACATCCCTCAATTACAGTGGACACCTAATTTAGCATTTTGCTGCCACTGAAATGCATGCCACGTGTGGACACAGCATCGACAGCGCGAGTTTTCTGCAAATGGGTGACGAAACACCTCAAGGTGACACTACAGAACAGCCAACTGCTGGAACCACTGGAGCAAGATTGGGAGAAAAAAAGAAATCCTTGCAAGATAAATCAGGGCGCCAACAATTTCTAAATGTCCTGGCTACAACGGAACTTTCCCTGTCAGGGCGTCAAGGCAAATAATAGTTGCTGTTTAGTTTGCCTTTCTTTGCCATCAAATGCAATCTACACAGGTATGCGCAGGCATTTGTTCTGCATTATTGCACTTGTCCTGAGGATCCAAAGGGTCTTTTGTACCTCCCTTCCACTCTTGGCATTTCTGTCGTTCTTATTTTTGGGCGTCGTAATAGGAAACAAAAGCACAGGTCGACATCAACCACAGGTGGCTGAGACTATGAATCTTAGCGCACTAGTTTTTCTCGCGTGAATGCAGCTAGTTTGCAGAGCTCAGAGCCGATGCATCAGGCCACTTCCTTTTGCTTAGGAGTAAAGTTTCTTCTTTCAGAAAATAGGAAATAGAACAAGCGATCATTTTTTTTTACAGTTCTGAACAAGTGAGTGAGAGCGATGCGGGCATAAACAAACCAAGGAAAAAGAGGGGTATCCTCAAAACAGTAAATTTTAAAGAAATTTAATGTAATTCATGAAAGGCAAATTTCTTTTCAGCTCATGCATAGAAACAGGAGTGTAGATTCGTGCTGTGTCATCCACCTTTATGGGCAACCTTGCGGTACTGCTCTGAATTTGAAAGGCCAACTGCAATGGAAACATGTTCGTGCCTAGCCCCCCTCCCCCCTTAACCCTGCCAAGAGTACTGCCTCCGTCTGGAATTGGCCTTCACACACTCGCAATCAAACTAAATGGAGGCATGAATCTATACTGAGTGCAGAAGTCAGCTGTAAAATGAAGCCTGTGCCTCTAATGAGTACCAGTGCTTCCTCACCTCGAGACCCCTGGCTTTTCATAGAAGCAAGCCATTCCCTTTAGACAGAAGGTATGAAACACAATGTGTTATACAGTTGGCATGCTCACCTCTTATTTATCATGTGGAGGGAAATGAATATATGTATAGTGTTTACATTTTGACAGAGGAAGCCCACAACAGGAACACAAACTGCTGAAGGGAAAGGAAGTGAACCCGATGTATCATGGAAAGCGCTATGAGGAACTATAGATGCAGCCCACATGCAGTGACAGGTAACACTTTTGAACAGGCAAGGCTTCCTTCTTTGCTTTCCATGGCTATCCCGCAAATAGATTTGTTTTAGTTGCAAAGCGATTCATCTAGACTAAAATCTCTCAGAGACAGTTGCCATATATTTGGAGATGCTAGAAGAAGAAAAGAAAGAAGCTGGTACAGCTCCACAATGTGCTACCACGGTCACACCACACACAGATTGAAGGGGTCAAGCAACAAAAATCATTTTAAAAATGGCACATCTGTGCATTCAAAGAGTTTCTTGGAGATGATCAATGCGTGTACTGATGTGTTATGTACAGGATGTGATAAACGCCGTGATAATAGTAAGAGATGCATCTTTGATACCGTCTAACAACTGCAGTCAGACAACAGCCACCTGGCAGCCTACTCCTATGTCCCCATCACCTGCACACCTCCAGAAGGCACCGAAACCAATGAGTAGCAAAATCCATTAGCTCTAGCAGCTACGTTGCATGAGCTCGCTAATGGTTCCAACTGACCTAGCACATTTCTATCATCCTTGGTTTCAATGGTCCTTGAAATGTGCATTTGATAGAGGTATGTTATACAGTGTTGCACACGGACCAGGTCCAGGATATCTTATGTTTTTGTCAATGAAGTAAGTCAGGGCAATGTTCCCTGGTCACAAAAAATTACAGGCTGGTCACACAAATGCATTTTCTCTTTCCCATTCACGCTGTCACTCGACAAACACTCTTATATCAACTTATTTGCCTGGTGGCTGTCATAAGACTGAAGCACAACACGTGTCTTTTGGGCAGCAGAGTCCTTTGACATTTGTCTATGTACAAGAGTGCCACATGGCACACCACACACTATGTGGTTTGAATACTGGCCATCGAAAAAGGTTGCATGCATAAAAAGGTGCAACCTTCACGTTTCACAGTACTAATGAATGCATTCTGTTTCTTGCATCAGTTGCCTTTGGCATCGGTTTCATAAGGGAAGCTCATAACAGCGCTGTGCTTGTCGCATCACTGCAAAAGCTTGTGGCACTTGAGATTCTTTCACCAGGTCATCTCCCGTCTTACCTCTTCAAAGTAAAAGCCATAACACAATATTCACAGAGGCCTAAATACAGACACAATTAAGGAAGGAGACCTGTCTATCTCTCTGGAAGTCCAGGAAACCTTAGCAAAAATCAGTCGCTACAGTCACTTCTCTTTGCGACTCCACTTGTATCCTCTTGTTGACTGTCAAGAGAGAGCTTCAATGGTGATGCAATAGCAATCATGAAAAGCGCCAAGGGTGATTAGCAATGAAATGCCGTCATACGGTGCACATAGAAACTTAGCACTAAATAAAACAGTGCGGTCCCATGTGCATGCCTATGAAAAAAAGGTCACAAAAATGCAATGGCAGATACACCACTGTCCAGCTTGAGGAGAATTTGTGTAGTAGCTGCAGCAGCCAGTTACGTTAGCTCAGAGGTGAACTACCGCATTTTCCGGACTATAAAAGTTTATAAAAGTTGAAATTTCGTGGGGTGAGGACTATGTATGAGTGCAGGCTATACAATATGTTTTTTTAAATATCGGAGGTGCATTGAAGAAAACGAGGCCAGCCTGCACCTGCAAGTTCGCCCATGCCAAATCATATAGCTCGTATTGGCAGCTTGTGATATGCAAATGAATGCTGCCAGCAATACTGCAAGTGGCTACCTTTGAGTGCTTGGATTTGTGAGCTTGACAATCCTACATTCTTGACTTGTTTCGTCCTGACAGCCCCGATGAGAGCGAGTCTGACAGGTTTTAGATTTGACTCCTATATGCAGTCCGATAAAGGACCCAGGCTTTTACTGGCTGAATATAATTTTTCTTACTTACTATGTTGGGTGCGAGGGCCACCACTAGAAGCTTTAGTGCTGCAATTGTTCTTGTGTAGGAAGTTGGAGCACGTGACACCTCTTCGCCATGGCAAGTGTGGGGATGGTGATTTTATCCCGCAATTTAGAAGGTTTATTTTAGTTTGATCATTCACAAATGTTGCCAATTGTTGTTGAACAGTACTGCCTGCCCTATCAGAACATAAACAAGTTGCCCAGACCCTTTTAGAAGCTCTTTAGCATGCTCATTGGAGAATATACCCACCTAAGGTCAGGATTTATTCTTCTTTTGGTCACATTGTTTGTTCAGAATGTAGTGGCATGATGTCAATGCAAACGTAAACTGGTCATAGACTTTTTCGACAGCCTGGATGGGTGAAAGATCCCTCCTTGAAATTTTAATATCAGCAAATTAACTTGTCCAAAATTGTTAACATTCAAGACATAGCCAGGCTACAGTTGGTGATAGCTTGCCGTAGAGGGGGGGGGGAGCATTTGGCATGTCTTTTCACGCAAAGATGGTAAAGTGCAGGTAAAGACGGCTTTGACTACTACATACAAGGAGGAGATGAAATTATGTAAACTTTAGAACACAAAACAAAAATACGAGTACACTCTAGCTCACTTCAGAGTTTCATGCTTTTTTTTTTTCTTTGGTTACTTTCTGGCATCTGCTACACTCAAAACTGAAAATTACAGCAAGGTTTCTAATCTGTGTTACCGCGTACTGAGACGAATGTGAATGAGACACAGGTTCAAACTCGGCGAACCACGCTCTGTCACTGCACTGCTCTCACGTCAAGGTGTTGTGCGTTCTCACTTTTGTGTTGCCACTGTTTTTTGTCTCAGAAAGAAAGGGGATAACCTTGAAATTGAAAGTGCATCTACGCCTGCCTACAAGTACCTAATGCTCGTTACATAAGCGCCCTTTCGCTCAAGTCCGATTACAAGCAGACACACTGTGGGACTAAGCGGCATGATACACTTCTTATGCAGGTCGATAAAGGCGCATGCTGATCCCGCAGGCCTCGCATTGTATGGCCGATAAAACTGGGGGTGGGGGGGAAGAAAAATAAAATTCCGCTACAGAGACTATTAGATGACGAAGGTACTTGCAGCGTTGAGTTATGCAAACAATGGAGCCACATTTCATGGCATGCAGATGGCCAAAGAGCACGAACGCTGCAATAGATGCAAGTGCACATGCATTCTGTGAGAAAGTAAAACAAAACAAAATAAAGCATACTAATAAGTCCTGAACATCTACAAGATTCCTTGACATGTTCAAACCGACTAAGGGCTGTCAATTTACGAGATACATTGTGGCACGAGCATGACTGGCTACATTAGTTGTGCATGTGTATCTGGCTTGACGTATTCAACTGCTTCACACTTGCAAATTGGATTTCCTATTTTGTACACGTATATGCACACTTTAAAGTTTGTCACCGGGTTTTAACAACTGTAGAGCTTGTGCAGCAGCTACCGTGCTTTCTATTTCTGCAATGGTACGTAGAGCAAAATCTGGCCCTAACTAGCATAGAGACACACCAGACATTCTCATACAGAACAAGCATTGCTGCGCTAAACTACTACGACCAGCCGAAATTCCACGGCCGTATGGTGCAAAAAAAAGCAATGGCAATGAAGCAGGCACTCCAACACGTGATCCAACTTTACAAGTCCTTCAGGCGCCACGGCATGTCCTCACCCCCAATACTGGTTGCAGACAAGCTAAAAATCCAATTTTCAGTTGAAGTTCGTGCCTGCAGACTATGCAGTGACACAGACTATCTAAATAAACTTCTTATTTTAAGCCAATTTTGCCTTTGCAGACTATACACTGGGTGAAGACTATTCCGGAAAATGCGGCATTTCAAACGTTGGCGTCTTTTGTGAGTTATGTTTTGGTATGGAGAAGCATGAACGGTTAAGCATAGTGCGATCTTGTGGGAGGCGCTTGTACTCGATTCTTGGTTTGTCACTGGGTGTAGTAGTTCCTTCGCTACTTGCTTACAACACCTACTGCGACAGCAGTGTATGGCTACTACTCGGCACAGGTTGCTAGTGGTAAGAATAGGGCCCACAAACAAGGATCAAGCGTGACAGTTGCAAAAGATACCAGTGTGCCAGATACATGTTGCACTGGTGAGGAAAGCCCAGAGATCGTGGAGGAGTAGGAAAATTTGAGACTTGCTTGATGAGAAAGTAGAAGAGGTGATAGCGGCCAGGCCATAGGCATACAGGTATGCAATCAGACAAATTATAAGCATTGGATGAGCCATATACTGCTGTTCTAGTAAAGTGTTATTAGCAACGTCATTTCCTGTCGGATAAAATGGCTGGGGAAAAGAAACTTCAGCACTGTCAGGACACCTAGAAAAACTCGCAGGACTTGACACAGAAGGCTCTGGTAACATTGTGTGTTCAGGCAATCTAACCACATTGTAAACGCAGCTTTGTAACATGTGGAGTCCTCAGTTTTATGCCCCATTGAAAGACAAGGGACAAAACACTGCACTTCTTAAAATCTCACAGGTGTGTCACAGCATTCTATAAAAACACATTTCCCGCTGACAAACAAACAACCTTCACTTCTATCTTGCATATGAAGCCCAACCACTGGGCTTACGCAGTTGGCAAAGCTCAATTACTCCCATTTGCTCAGCACTTATATGAAAGCAGGCCAAGTGGACTGTGAAGCAATGACTGGATCTTGGGCTGCAGTTAATAAAATGGATGCTGGACACCACTGGGGTACTTGGCATGCATTGGATTAAACAACGGCGCACTCAAAAAGCAATGATGGGTCTAACTACCTGAGACCCTGGTTACATTTGACAAACATGAGATTTTCGAATGTGACCCCGTTAAGCCGAAAATCGGCAGGGTTGGCTACCTTGCCGCCCACACGGCACATACGGAGGATGTGCGCCGCCGTGGCAGGCACACTCAGGAGCCGGCAGGCCAGCTGGGCCAACTTTGGGTACTGACCCTGGTGTTGGCGCCAAAAGTCAAGGGGGCACCCCGTCTCAGGCAAGCACGGCGTAGCCAGGTAGCTGCTCACCTCCCAGCACTGGGGAGCAGCTTGGTGCTGAGGGCCCTCGGCAGAGGACCCTCCCCCAGGGCTCATGTAGCGAAACAACTTGCTCTGGCGGCGCTCGCACGGGGGCTCGTCGCACTCAGGCGGCGACGTTGTGTCTCGGTCACCGTCTGCCTCCTGGACTTTGGTGCTCAGCAGTGCTGTGAACCTCTGCCGCTCTTCCCCCTCCTGTGCACACCAGCGAAGCTTGAATCGTGGGTCTAGCATGGAGCACAGTGCGAAGGTCTCACTCCCTTCGAACTTGGACAGGTGAGTGGTGAGGGCTGCGGCAAGGCGGCTTGCGGCTGACACCAGCCGGAAAGGCCGAGCTGCTTCGAGGTGGGCACGCAGCCCGCGGATGCAAGGCACCACGTAACTTGCTGTGATACGGCCTTCGCCACGGCTGAGGTGGAAGGCTTCCTCGAAAGGCTCCATGAGCTCGGACAGTTCCCGGAGAGTTTCAAGGTCATCAGGTGTGAAGCCCAGGGCAGGTGCAGCTCCCTGCAAGACCTCAAGGGGCGACCCGGCAGTGGCGCGAACCACCCGCAGCTGCCCGTGCCAAGTGGAGCAGCCAGACTCGACCGCTTGGCGGACTGAATCCAGAGTCCCTTGTGGCAGGCCCCGAGCCAACTCAACAAGTCCACTGACCTGGACATGTGTATGAATTCAAGAGATATAAACATTGCAGTACATGAAATTGCATGCAATTAAGAACTGGTGCTGCAAAAGAGCCACATTGCAGCTGGGCTTTAGCAATTATTGTAGGAGCAGGTGTGAAATCTAAAGTAAGCAAACTGAACTGAGCATTGTGACTGCTTCTGTATTTAAATGTATGCTATAGTATGAAAGCTACGATGGAAAAAAAAAACTGACATGGTAGACTTGCTCATGCTTGCAGCATCAGTACAATGCTGGGTTCTACCAGTAAACGTGTATAAACAATGTATCTATTAGAAACTAGGCCGATAGCTTTTCTTTTTCAAATAATGACATTCGAAAACCTGTGGTTGGCTCAGATTCAAGGATTTAAAGAAAACGAGCCAGTTTTTAATTGAAATTGATAAATGTGGTAGCACCATCAAGAAACGTTAGTATCGCACCCCCTACTTGCCACGCCAGTAGCCAACTAAAGTACACGAGTGACCTGTTACACGACTAAATGGCCTTGACAAGTGGTCTTGTTGGCAAGTGTTCACTTTGGAGTTTTTCTGCAGGCTGCAGGGCAGTTTATTGCGCGGTTTTGCTTCATTCTTTAATAAAATAGTTATTGAGGCTCTATGATACTGACGATAGAGTTCTATTGTTTGAGCGAAAATGCGGAAAGAACAAAAATCATGCTACGCTGCCATACAGACATTAATTTGTATTTAAAAAGTACAAGCAATTACATGATTTGACAGTGGCTAAATTTATATGTGTAGTCGGCTCAGCCACAACATCGCAGAGGACTCCCCCCTGATTAGTGCTTTGTCCTTTGGAAAATGGCACCCACCAACTTGCTTGTGTGGTATTGTTCCAAGCTGCTCTTTTACTCAAAAGGAATGAATAAGTTAGCGTTGAACATGCACATAACAGTGTAGAAGGAGTGCAGTAAACCTGCATGAACTCTGATTAAGAAAACGGCAGCACTTAGAGATGGCAGCAAGCGCACCATGTACAAGTTCATATTACAAGAAGGATCAAGAGATGGCGCCACCATCCGGGGCGACACAATGGCTGAGTGCTCCTTCTTAACTCTATGCTTTTGCAGTCTCTTCAACCCTCCTCCTCCTCCTCTGTATTTTGAAATATCTTCAAGAGGCATGCCTTTACGATGTCAGAGCAAATATGGAACAAATTTTCTACCACTGCTATCACAACTTATCTCGCTGTGCATTTGCAGTCTTAGTAGATGCTGCCACCACCTGCACTGCAGTGCTCGCCGCTAGCAGACGACATGGTGTGGAAGGGCACATTTGATTTGTTTTGTCTCCCTGATTGGCCGAAGGAGCCTGTAGCTTCCACTGTGCTGCAAGGAACTACTGAAACAGAGTACAGCTGTGAAGTGATCCAATGTGCGTCATATGTCTTGTGACTGATACGTTTGCAATTACGTCTGTAGTGTGAATCCAGCTTAATATATGTTTTGCAAGGATATGATCTATCACCATCTTTATATTCGCCACAATAAAAGATTGCATTGGCTCACGTAAAGGTATATTTCTGGATAACTAAATAAATGTGTGGGGAGGGGTAGTGGAGAGGCGCACTCAGTCAAAATTGAATAAGGCGACGTCTGCAGCCCACCAACCTTGTTGACTGCTGCCTCAAGATGGAGGTCATCTAGTAGGCCATCAGCCACGCAAGTCTGCAGCGCTTCTGCAAAGCACCCCAAACCTTCCACAAAGAGTGGTCCAAGGTCCTTAGAATCCAGATTCAGCAAGTTGCCTGGCAGAGGCCTCCAGTCCCCGTCGCTTGCCCCTGGCAGAGCCCCTGCTGACCCTGGCAAAGCAGCACCTTCTTCGCAGGCCGAGAAACCAGGGAGGCACGTCTGAAAGCTGCGAACTACACCCGCCGCAGCGTACACAGCCGCATGCGCCACTTTCTCGCCCAGCCCATACTGCGCCAGTGCTTCGGCCATCAGCTGCTGCACGCTCTCGGCAGGATCAGCGTCCACAAAGTATCGGCCGGCCAGGAACACGGTGCGCAGACGCCAGTTGAGGATGAAGTGTGCCGACACACTCACGCAGGATGTGGATCCGAGCCAGACATCCTGAGAGAGGAGCACGGAGAAAAGAGAACTGCCATCAGAATGACATACTTGCACACTTTCATTCTCTTGTGCACAATGAACATTGCCACATATTTTATACGTGTCTGCATATATTTTAAGAAACATTGCTTCCACGAGGATTGTTTTCTTAAAAGTTCCTTATTCAGAATTCCAAACATGTAGCCCTTAAAGGGCCCTTCACCAGGCCACATAGGAAATTTTGGTTATACGCTGGAAGTTGTAAACGTGCCCTCAAAGGAATGTTCTAAGACAACATTCTTTCATAATTAATTCGTTGATAGCAGAGATAGACATTTTTGAAGCGGCACAAGCCCATGATTTCAGGAGGCGAGCGTCACCACCAACACAGACACTCTCTCCACTTGCCCCATCTAGCCTCCGCAAGCGAAATTCCTTCCCTGCATTCCCCAAACCGGAGCCGAAGGATCACGTGATGACTACGTTTGGGTTGCGCGTATTATTATTTCTATAAGCTTTAATTCATCTATTGAAGCAACAGATTAAACAAATAGCTGATGTTGCCTTCAATCATTCTCAAAGTCACTATGAGTGAAGTCATAGCACTGCCATGTGCGTAGGTGCACTTGCGTGATATACGTCGATTCTCCAGCTGGAAGTGCGGCGCCCACAAGGAGGGCAAGCGGCACTTGGTTTAAAATTAAACTCTTTCCGCGGCACTTAGGGATGTAATACTTAGCAGACACGATTGTTAGTGCGCATTGTATGCACTGCGCTTGTCAGCTCAAGATGGTCAGACCTAGTGAGGGGCCCCTTAATTCTTGAATAAAAGCCAATGCAAGTGCTATTTGACATGGTTTGAAAGATTACCATTTTCATACTCCTACTTTTGTCTTATACTCATTTTAGCAAAAAATTCACCGACAATTACTATACTCCCTAATGCGAAATTTGAGTGCAGCTCTATACGTGAAAAGATTATGCATGTAAGTATTTTGCATTATGATTATATAGGTACATGGCTTATATTAGGAAGAAAACCTTGTGAGTAGCTTGGCTGGCACGGACAATCTGTCTTGTGCGGCACACTGCAAATGGAGTTAAGTGTGTTGCGATTCACAGCAGCCGCCGCAGACAGAGCTCTGCTCATGCAGCGCTCGTCGCATGCCTTATTGATGGCATCATAGGCAAACAAACGACGACGCACTAATCTGGTGCTACCTTGTCGTGGTCGTCGCCACAGAGCCCGTTTTGAGCGATACTACGCTTTTCATCTCACACTTTTGCTATACTTTCCTCCTGTGCTCTACGCCTCGCACTATCTTCACTATCGCCGTCTTTCATCTCCTGCTGCGCTCCATGTTCGCTCTTTGATTCTTCGCTGTGCTCGTTCGCTAGGTTACGCTGAGGACGCCAACGCACAACACAGGAACGGGCACTTAAGGGCCGCACTCTAAATGAGTAGCCACTTGCACAATAAGTTAAGCACACCTGAATTATATTGATGTGAAAGTAATTCTAACTTTTTTCCAATATGACCATGCTATAAGTGCTAAAAGCTTCCTGTGCTTTCTAAATGCACCTTTACAGTTCAGCTGCAGGTAATAAAGAGAAATTTTGTATGCCCCATTAGGGTAGCACGAACAGCGCTCAACTGTACTTGGAAGTGCAGTGCCTGGAGTTAATGAAGCACGAGCAGAAGGGCCAATTGACAGAGAAATTCTTCTTGGTGTCTACGCTGCAATGACTTGGTCAACTTCCAAAGTAAATGTGACATCTAGACCATTATCAGCCTGCTTTATAACACACATGCATGCTGTGTTATGGTTTAATTGGTTATCGCAATAGGTGCGTAAGAATTAAAACGAGCCTTTAATTACTTTTACAATGATGCAAAGTGCTCATTGCCACTTTATGCAACTCCAATAATGAATGGTGGGACTTGATGATAGATTGATCGTGTTCGCAAGCTGCAATATTTGGGCTACAGCCAAAAGCTATCTGCGAGTTGGTATCGTGTCATAGTGCCACCCTTAGAGCGAGCTCCATCCACCATTAAACTTTTTATGCATTGAAACAAAGTACTTTACATACTTATTACTCCCTTTGTAACGCATTAGCATCAAGGCATTCACCTGCGTTCCTACTAGAATCTTTTCACATTCACCAGAATTTATGTCTATACACGCTCAAGCTGTGGAATGTGTGTTATCTAAGCTATGGTGGTAGGCGCCTGTGGTTCTCCTAGTGTTCCAAAGGAGTGGAGAACTAGGTTGCTACACTGGTAGTGGTACATTGTCTCAAGTGAGGTCTGATGGTGCAACATTACCTTTATACTTCCAACAATTGGTGCATAGTTGTCCATTAAATAAATACAGCAGTGCGGGAGCACAGCATTGTGAACTTATTCAACTTGCTTTTTACCAGATGACACTTATCAATGACATATCTGTTGTAGCACCCACAAAACCTCTGCGGAACTTTTTTAAGAAACATGCCAGACAGCAGGCCATTGTTAAAAAGAAGAAACAAAGGGAGAAATTTTGTGAATCATATTATCACTCGATTTGTGGCCTATCCCGCATGGTCGGTTTGTTCCTTGTACAATGAATCATCATTATCATCACCATGTGCTAGAGATTCAAAGTTTTATAAGAAGAACAACCGTTCCAAACCTGTGTAAGGGCAACACTCTGTGCCGTCTCCAGCAGCAGCATGGCACGCTGTTGCAGCCCCCAGCGGCGGCCAGGCAACAGCCCGTAGATCAGCTGCGATGCCGTGGGTGGCTCGTAGCTCGAGTCGAGCAGGCTCAGCAGGCGTCGGAACTCGCGCGTGTCCACAATGCCTGGATCAAGCAGGCTGCCTGCCAGCAGGCTGACCAGTGCATCTGTCACTTGCTGCTGCCGCTGATCTACGTATTGCTGCACTGAGCCCAGCTGACTGCTTCCGCTGCTGCCCATCAGCTGAGGCACGCTAGCCACGTCCATCATCCGGCCAGCGCTGCCATTGTCATGGTACACACCAGGGTGCTTGCGCTGCACGAGAAGAAAAAGTTGTAAAGATGGCACAGTAACTTTATCTGGTGTTCTTTTCTGCTTTAGCACATAACAGTTGACTAAGTAATTATACAATAACATTTCAATTATACCACAGCATGTGGCAAACGATTGCTTATTTCGTAGTGTGTATTTTAGAATTCATTCACATGAATTCTCTGCATGCCATGATATCATCTGGACGACATGTTGTTGCAGTCACCATACAGCAAAAGATATCTGGAATCGGGAATATGTTGCAGTTATTTCCTTAATATGAGCATTTCACAAGTTTATTATTACTTCCCTCTTTGGATGTATAGGTGTGTGTCTGTGGCCTATAGAATGAATGCACAGGTTGGAGTGCGGCTATGTATATGGAAGTTAGGCATCCTATACAACATAAGACATGCTGAACAGCATATGCTGAGCCATGGAGTTGCAGGCACCATTCTTTCTAAGGTGTGTGCAGACACACGGTGCTACACAATCATTTTCCTGCATGCTTGAAAGCAGCACTAGCTGCAGCCAAACAGAAAGAGGCAGCTGTCACTGCACAAGACCCAGCACCCCACAAATCCCTGCAAAAAGGCAGTTGTATATGTTGACAACATTGTGAATGTGCGCATCAAGTGGTGCTTTCATAAATTTAAGCAACACTCACAATTTCAGGACATCAGATAGAAGAAAAACAACCTGCAAGGAAGACTGTGCAGCAGTGTAGTTTGAGAAATCGAAAGTAATTTCAAGAAGCATGGGCTGTTTGCCTGTTGATAGCCCTTTGACACTTTGCTGAAACATCTGCTATTACAAACACTGGTACACTGCCTTCACTCATGGTTATTTTCCTACTTGTGGTTTGATGATAATAGCAGCATGCATGCACTATGCATACAAGCGCATGGCGGTAATAGTAGCATGATATAAAATGAACAATGCACACATGCTGCCTAGATACTGGTGCTCAGGAAAATCACACACCGATTGAAAGAAACTGGAACATTGGTTGCATATGGGCCTAGGAGTCTTATAGAAGGGATTGAAGAATCAGTCAAACTTTGATCAAAATTGCAATTGTGCTGGTGTCATGTAGCAGAAAGCAACTAAAAGTCGTGCTCAAGTACAAAATGTATAAGCTGCCTAAAAGTACATTTATGTAGTTTGACAGCATCGGCTATATATGAGATTGAAGGGTAGCAATGGGACTTGATCAGTCAAACTTTGATCAAACTTGAAGTTGTGCTGTTGTCACACAAATAACAATAATATTCAAATGCACAAAGTTCTAAGCTCCCTAAATGCATATACATGCAGTTAGGCTACAGTGGTAATTGCAACCTATGATTTGTGTGGCAGTTTCACACTAAACATTCTTATTTTAATAATCCAAGAGCATAACCAAAGAATGAAAAGCGACGATAGCGGAAGAAAAAGAACTGCGGGGTAAATTAATTTTCTTTACAGCGTGAGGGCGGCGGGGATCGGTGAATTGCACGCGCCGGATTCAATTACGCCGCTCCGTAATTAACGCGGTATTTGCTGCGCTGCGCCAGCAGACAGGATAATTAGGCAAAACTAATTAAAACTATACTATCGATTGGAGCACCAAATGTCGCGGCACGCCTGCCTGTCGATCGCAACTGCACCTACAAGCGTCCCTGAGATACGTGCCCTCTCCTTGAAGACATTACTATCCAGCCTATTCTAGACATGCGGGCTCTCGCGTTTACAGGTTTGCCTCCCCGCAGTTACCATGATCAAAGAACCATCAAGCGCTACCCACAACGGGGAGGCGGTGAAGACCTTCCCCGCAACGTGCGCAAAGGAAACTTCCCTGCGCTAACGATGAGCGAACTGCAGTAAACTATCAAACTATTACTACGCGTGCGGCTGGGCGCGACAGGAGAGAAAAATACAAAATCTGAGACGCATAGAGACAAAGGTGCATCAATTAATTAAGACCACCGCGGCAGCTACTGCGTCGCAGAGGCAGGAACTCCCGTGTTTACGTCAACAACCGCAACTGCTCGACTCATCCGCGCTCGTTCGGCGTAGGCGATTGTCAGCAGGACTTTACTAAAAACGATAAGGCGGGTGCTTAGCTTGCCAGATGTCTGGTGCGCGCGCCAGACGCCGGGGGAGACCATGATGTCATTATTTATACAAGCGGCTGTTTAACGACGCTCCCTAGCCGAACTACGGGGTGAGGAACGATCGCGCTGCGCCGACAGGCCGGCAAACGTTGCACACATCAGTGGGACTCGCCTTCATGTGGGATATCAGGTTCGATGTGGCTCGGCGGGACGCGCTGATGGAGGTGTTGCAAACTTTGCATATCGCCCTGAAGTTTCCTTCCTCAGGCAGCGGAAACTCGGTGACATAGTACTCGAAGATTGGCGGCCGCCCGCCGCACCGGTTCCAGCTGCCTAGGGCCATGACGATCACGTTCCTAGCGCCGGTCGCATACGCCCGACGTTGGCCGACACTGCAGGTAACGGTTGGGAGCTGAGCCGGCAGCCTGCGTCCTCCCGACTGTCATTATTGCGTTAGGTTTAGGGGCAGCAATGAAGAAGCCATCATCAAATTTCCCTTACGCGACCTCATTGGCTGTTCGCGGGAAAATAGCGTTGCTCAACGCGAACGCCTGACAGGACACTCGTCTGGAAATAACGGCCGCCGGGTGGACGCATTCTCGATGTGCGGCTTATATGCGGTGAAGTATGCGGCTTACATTCTGCGCGGCTCCTGTCGCTGATCGCCACCATATAGTTGTTCACGTTATACTCACTCAATTGAAAATTGTTGAATACCATATTTGCTCGTTTAGGAGGCAAATATTTCTTGCGTAATGCCAACAGGTTGCATGTTTTAAATAGTAGGGGCCTGCG
The DNA here is from genome assembly GCF_050947875.1 of Dermacentor variabilis. NCBI lineage: Eukaryota > Metazoa > Arthropoda > Arachnida > Ixodida > Ixodidae > Dermacentor > Dermacentor variabilis. The sequence goes on from NC_134573.1 coordinate 157,599,813, forward strand.
GCTACGTGACGACACCGCTACTGTTACCCAGAGTATGAAACCGCTTGTGGCTCACAGGAAAATCTTAAATTCGCAATTTTTCGTCGCTTTCTACGTCTCCGTCGCTGAACATAGCCGACTCTGGATCCCGCATTGATGTGAGCGCCCCTTCGTAAAACATTTTGTAACTTCGCGTGACTTTGTGCAGGACTTCCACAATCGTCAGCCGTACACAAGAAACCGCTGTATTTGTGCGGTTTTCGAGTTGATCTGCCTATGCATAAACTAGTTGTGCTGATGCATATATGGATACCCTGATATTCTCTCATCGTCCTGCAAAACTACAGACTAGAAGACGATCATTTCCTCTCTTTGTTGTTCCGGCCTGAGATGTCACTTGGCCAGCTGCTCTCAAAAACCTCCATTTCGAATCAAGTGCAACTGAAATGTAGAAGAGAACACGTTTTCACGCATCATTGGCTGCTGCTGGCTCTTTCCTGCGTCAGCTCTTAGAGGCTGAGCGTTCTCGCAAACTGAAAACGCGCACTGTACGCACGCTCGGTTAAGATAACGGGTTGTCTGTGCGTGCGGAATTAATTGCTTGCTTCAAACGAACAGTAAATTTAAATGTTAAGTTAATATAATGAATTACGCTCATGTAATCGCAGATATGTCAGTCTCACCGTCGGCAGTGGCTTCGAGCGCCAGAAATGACGTGGAAGCAAAAGGCGTGCGGCATCACTTTGAAATTGCCGCGCCTGCTCTGCATGGCGATTGGTCAATTGCACTGGCACTCACAAATTCAGCGATGGCTTAGCCGTAAATTCGAGAGACATGCCTTAGCATTACGTCGCACCTCTTCGAGGTTCTGGATCCATGATTTAATGTGTTCACCACGTTGCAAAGTGTTGTTCAGGAGCTCACTTGACAAACGTGCTGCCACTTCGAGAAGCGAAGTGCAATATATATATATATATATATATATATATATATATATATATATATATATATATATATATACAAGATGTTTCTACGAAGACTTTAAGTAATATTTAAAAGTAGCCGTATTGAAATTAAAAAGGTTTAGCTTGGGTGCTCCTATCTAAATACATGTAAAAGGAGGATTCGTTTTTTCTCCGCAACCACTGCACCAAATTTGGTGAAGTTTATTGCATTTGAAAGAAAAATTTAAAATCAAGTGACTATTGGTCTTAAATTTTTGATTTAGGTCGTCAATTTTTTACTAAAAATTGGCAAAAATCGCAATTTTCAGAAAACGAAACTATCTAGTTTAAAACTTCGTAACTCAGCAATGGAAAAAGATATCACAATTCTGTGAATTGTATCTCATGGTACATCTAAAGCGGACAAAGTTGATGTGTTACACTTGAATTAAAAAAAAATATCATGTGTAAATACAGCTTTTGCAGAACCCTTGTATACAACGAAACAAATTCACGCAATATATAAGTTGACATACAGAATTTGTCCGCTTTGAATGATCTAATAGATGCCGTTTGCAGGACCGCGATGTCTGTTTTTGATGGAGCGCTATTAATTTGCAAACTTCGTGCTTCTATTCTTTTTCAGACTCTCGAATTTTTGAAAAATCTTTCAACAACGTGCAGGCCCTAAATCGAAATTCCGCTTCCAACAGTCCCTAGAATGTAACTAACTCAAGTGCAACAAATTTCGTTAAAAACCAGTCCAGGCGTTATTTCAGAAAAGTGTTTTTGCGTTTTACATGTATAGGCCGCGTCGGAGTTGGGCCCACGCTTCAAGCCCAAAGCCAACGACCTCGCAAGGAACCCAAGAAATGCTGAGCGACCCGGTGCTATGCATATGTCATTTGATTGCCTGTTTAGGATTGTATTTTTTGAACGTTGAAGTTGAATGAAGACGCATTTCGTTAAGTTGTATAGCCTTTACTTTAGATCATGCAGCCATTGATTACACGCACACACTCACACTTTCACGGACGACTCTACACTTGCACAGTGCGTCTGGGTAGCGCGGCGTTTTCCCATTGGTCGAGAGCATGACGTTGCTCCCATTGTTCTTATCGGTAGAACCGCGAATGTAAACTCTAGTGTTCTGCACAGCTGTGCAAGTTGGCTTTCCTGCAGTGCGTTTTCGGCGCTCACGGACGAATCAGTGAGACATAGAAAGTTTCGCTTTAATAACGGTTCCATCGGAGACATGCCGTCAGTGGTGGTGACCACAGGGGGACAGGTGATATGTGGTAATTTGTCGCTAATTAACTAAAATAATTAATGAACATTTAGATATTTCATTTCAGCGGGCTCATCGAAAATAGGAAATCGAAGACAGCTCTCCACGCAAGCCATATCAAACTTCGCATGTCGAAAAAGATGCGATTGCCCGCGGAACTGCTATCCGAGCGCGCGAAACCGAAACTGGAAGCTGCAGCGAGCGCAAAGCCGCGCCCCTCAAGGCGACGTTCTGCTTACGTCACCCAGCAGGCAGGCAATCAGCGCGCTGCAAGCACGGAGTCGTGCTCGCAAAACTTGTACGAAAACTTGTGCGAAAAGCTGACGAAAAGCTGACGTTCAGTTTCGCCTCACGCAAACGTCGGCTTTTCTAACGCGCACAAGATAGCGGCATGGTTGCACTTGGCTGGCTCGCGTTTTGAACGGGTAGCATAAGAGTGGCTGTAATTAGCAATTTGTGGCGCTCTCAAGGAATCGAGGCCTCGAAACGTAATTATGGTGCCGACGGCTACCTAAAAAAGCAAGAAAAAGCGGTAGCTAAAATTTTAGTGTCAGTATACTCCATGAACCCCTGGGGAAGGAGCCGAGTTGGCGCCGCAACTCGGCTTCCATAAAAGCCGTTTGTCTGGACGGATATGTCATAAACAATACCAATAATTAGGCCAACTAGACAAGCTAATTCTGTCAAAATGTTTGGCTTGTAGAATCTAATCGGCCCGCATACTCTAAACGCTTTGCACTTGCCCTGTGTACGCGCACGAGGCTTCACATGGTTTTCCTCGACAGCCGAGTCGTTGTCAGGGCAACCTATTTTGGCCCCTCGGTGGGGTCAAATCTGGTTTTCAGATCGAGCCTGCCTTAGTAACTTTGTTTCGTAAGAGGAAACTTTACCTCGGGATCTCCTACGCGGGAGCGGAGAAGTGGTTTTGCTTTTTTTGCATCGACTGAGCTGATTTTGGTGATATTTGGGGCATTGAAAAGAGAACGCTAAAATATATCGGGTGTCGGAGTCAGATTTCACGTTACTTAAGTGATCACGATCATTATAAAAACTACCGAACATCCAAAGAAAAAAAAAGAACATTATGTTTTGCATGTAACTGAATCAATCACACTAAAACATCAGGACTTTCAAAAACGGAAAAAATTGACATATTATACAGGGTGTCTTTTTTTTTAGCTGCATCAAATTTTTACAACAAAACTGCTTGTTGGCCTAGTTGGTGCTTGCTAAAAGCTGCCCGTGTTTTCTTCTATGCGTCTTCCTTTTATGTGTGATTTAACTTGCTGCAAAAAACATGTCTGTTACCAAATTTTTATAGCTAGAAAAATATAAATCACGGTAATAACGCTATGTTTACTATTCGAGTGCACGGATTGACAGCCTCTAGATATGGGTCAATTTCCGCAATTACGTGCGTGATTAGCGAAGTTACGGTAGTCAACTTCTTAATTATCAACAATACGTGGCTACAGAAAATTAGTACTTTGGGGCCCTTCCTCGACACTACCTATCCCAACGATCAAATTCTGAATAGCGGTGTTCATGTCAGAGCTACATATGAACAATTAGTTCCCCTTGGAAGGCTCCTTGAAACCGAAACTGGCTGTCAAAAGAGCGCCTGTGTCGTTAATGTCACAGGCGCGCTCATATCATAATTAGTCCTATCATAAGAAGCCAACGAACACTGACACCAAGGACAACATTGGAGAAATTACTTGTGCTGAATTAGTGCAATAAAGAAACGATACATTAATGTAAATGAAAATGGTTGAAAAAACAACTTGCCGCAGGCGGGGGACGATCCCACAACCTTCACATTTCGCGTGCGATGCTCTACCAGTGGAGTTACCGCGGCACCGTTTCCCCATCCACTTTCTTGGATATTTATGTTTCTTAGTAGAACCCTGGGAGTGTTAGTTAACGCCATTACTCACAGACTTTGGCGGCGTATGTGGAACATCCTTTCTGCCACAGGCGTCACGAGAACGTGATCTTTTTGGGTGAAGGCAACCGGTCAATAAACCCACGCATGCCACCTGAAGGCATCACTGTTGCCGTATTCGAGACGTAGTAAACGAGAAAAAAGGGGGTTGACCGAGGGACCCGATATTTATTAGTCATATGATAAGAAGCCAACAAACACTGACCCCGAGGACAACATAGGGGGAATTACTTGTGCTTAATGTGTTCGTGTTCGTTTCTTTATTTCATTTATTAAGCACAAGTAATTTCCCCTATGCTGTCCTTTGGGTCAGTGTTTGTTGGCTTCTTATGATATGTCTAATAAATATTGGGCCCCTCGGTTTACCTCCTTTCTTCTCTTTTTTATATATATACATATATATATATATATATATATATATATATATATATATATATATATATATATATATATATATATATATATATATACATATATATATATATATATATATATATATATATATATATATATATATATATATATATATATATATATATATATATATACCCGGTGCAGAGCAGCCAACCGGACACTTCATCTGGTTAACCTCTCTGCCTTTAGCCTATTGTTATCCTTCCTTCATTTTTCTTCTATACATTCTGCTGCTATATATATATGTATATATATATATATATATATATATATATATATATATATATATATATATGGGCTTTTTAACTACTGTGCGATGGGTAAGCGTTCTACATAGGTACTGAACTGTGTTTTGGTGCTGATGATCGTAGAGACACTCTTAGTGTATCTGTGACGTGTTCGTGTGCGTATAATGCCTGTTGATACTTTCCTCTTGTTTGTTATTTTTGTTATAGTTGCTTGAGTAACGAATTTGCGATTGTGGCACAGCCGGCTCTAACCCAGCATACCCTTCAGTTTATTTTACATCTAAAATTAAATATAAATGTTTTTGTTAAGCATATTTTTAACTGTGCCAGCTCCGTGTTCTACGTTTACTCCAGGCACTTAAACATTTACTGAAAGTTATCTCTTGTTCAGCAACGCTGGGTATGGCTTACGAAAGATTATGGATGACCTGAACCACTGTAGCGTAGAAGTACGGTTAAACTAGGTACTAACGCTAACAGGGCTAACGGAAAAAAAGTTGGGACAGGACAGAGCGCTAGACAGCCTATGTCACAGCAAATGCACCAACACAAACTAGCCCAACTTTCTGCATTAAATATCGTTAAAGATTAGTACGATAAAAAACTAACGTTCATTAGTCTGGCGAATAAACAAGAGCTCGTGATTGGCGGTCAGCCTTTTGAAGCTATGAGGGAGCACACTTGTTCAAGCCGAGCATAGTCACAGTTTGTACATGATATGCCATTGTGTACGCTCTAAAATTCTATAACGTTGGTGTTTTGAGCCAATCAGAGAGGCCGTAGCAGCTGCGTGGGCCAATCAGAGCCCACAAGATGGCGAAATGTGGCGAAATTTGAAAGCGTCCAGACTAACGCACCCTAATCGGCTAGAATCAAGCGCCCAGGCAAATGATAACGTGTTGGAGCACACATAGTAGATATTATGACGTCATGAACAGCAGCTTACGATACATTCTCGAAAATCAATTACAGAAAAAAGTATGTAAAAAGTATTCTTTGCGCTCTGTTTGCAGATGAGTCAGAGCTCCGTCGGATCGCGAAGCAACTGCAGGAGGTCATTGTGAAACTCAACTCGACGCTGGTGACCCTCCTGCGACAGCGAGACCGGCAGCTGAACCGCAGGGGCCACCACTACGACCTTGTCACGGCCGTGCTGCAGGCGGTGTCGCTCAAGAGACGTGAGTGACTCAGCACAATATAACTTCGTGGTAGAGCGCGCTGTTCAAACGCTTTCATTTGCGCGAAAAAGTACGTAGGGTAAAATTTTTTCCCTATAGCTTGAAAATAATAAATTATTGTATCTTGATTCTGACTGCCACCTCGAGCCATTGAAGGTGCGATTCAACAAGAAACTTTCAAGCATGGTCATCAACCCTTTGAGACACTAGTACTAAAATATTAAAATATTTCTTTTTTAGTGTAGTGTAAACAATTGGAATAAGCTACCTTTATCCCTTGTGACTGGCATTCAAACTATATATATTCTACATGTCTACGCGTGATGAACATTCTGGGCTTGCAAGATGACGTTATAGTGCGGTTGTATCGCTTGTCGTGTTTGCCTGTTGTATTTCTTTCTTTCTTCTTCACATTTTTTTTTTGCGTTCATTTAATCTTGTATACCGCTTGGTATTGCTCGTATCTATGCCCTCTTGCCAGCGCCCAATGATGGCGTATAGCATTTGTTAAAGAAAAATACAGTTTCATTACTTCAGAAACCTTCTCGAAGCGATCTCAGGCTGAATGATTCCGCGAACAGCATGAGAGGGACCAAGAAATATATCCTTGAAATAAATAAATAGTTAAATGGCTTGTAACCGATGGAACTCTTGTGTAATCAGAAATAACAGAATATGTATGCATACAGCACATGGACACACGATGAGGATAAATGTTAAACAATATCCACATTACAAAGCTTTATACCATACCAAATTAAAAAAAAAAATCTGAGCAGTACACATTTATGATCTCTCGAAACAGTGTTTTTAAAAGTTTCGTTGTAATTTTATTTATTTATTTATTTACTTACTTCAGATATATAAAATAGGAAGGTGGGCTATATATACGTTAGAGCCGGCTATCCAAAATCCCGGATTCGTTATTCAAGCAACAATAAAAAAACAGTAAAAGCAAGAAGAAAAGTACCAACAATCATTATTCACGCTTCACAAGCACACAAGGAGTGCACGGAAAGCACGAACCAGTACTTATAGAGCGGTCGACCATCACACAGGAGTGAAAGAACACGCGCAAGTTTTTCCCTGTACACACATAAAATGACAAGACCGCCGGAGCAATAAATAAAAAAGGAAAGACCGCAATGTAGAGAAGACGAGAAAAGGGACCCGGTTTTAGTGAGCCACAAACACATAAAGCCAATAGACAGTTACAACAAGGAAATCATAGAGGGAATCATTTGTTTGTTTAAAGGGGCTCTGAACCACCCCTCGGGCTTGGTGAAGTAACACAGTCCGCGGGTAGCAGACGCTGCTGTGAGCATCTCGGCCAAGTTCTGCTGTCGTACGCAATCTGTGGAGCTCGCAAGCGGACCGCGAAGTCACCTCTCTCTCAAACGCTCCCGTTTCAAAAACCCCATGATCCTCGCTCTTTTCTGTGTGCTTTATTTCGTCATAAAGCACACTCCAATACGCGGCTGCTATTGGTCGCTGCACTCGGCTACACCGCGGCCGCCGCGAGGTGCCGCCACGGGTCCAGCGGCTAAGCGCACTGCGGCTCTCTGAGGACAGCCGCGTTTGGCTTACGTTCAGCGCGGCATAGGCACCAAGTCGGAAACTTGAACTGCGCGCCACGGTGACGTCTCCGCCGTAGCCTTCGCAGTGCAAGGCATTGGAGGAGGAAGGGGAGCACAGCTGAGGCCGTGTTTGATTGCCGATAACTCCGCTTCTGCTGAACGCATTCAAGTACTTTTTGCGGCGAAGTGGTTCTGAAATAGCCTATGGTCACTTCAAATGTCTTTCTCCACTTCGATAAAAGGTGGTTCAGGGCCCCTTTACGCAAAATATAGGAATTATAAATGAATGAAAACAAAAGTTGACGAAAAAAACAACTGGCCGCAGATGGGATACGATCCCACGTCTTCGCATTACGCGTGCGATGCGCTTGTCAATTGACCTACCGCGGTGCCGCTTTCCCGTCCACTTTCTTGGGTATTTATATATTTGTACTATATTTAACTCTGGGATTGTTAGCCAGCGCCACGGCTCACGGCCTTTAGGATAAAAACAGGAACAGCGCAACACAGGACGAGCGAGTAAACAGGACAGAGCGCTGTGTCCTGTTTACTGTCCTGTGTTGCGTTGTTCCTGTTTTTATTCTAAAGATGAACCAACCAGCCTCATTGAACACACTGCTCACGACCTTGGCGGCGAATGTAGAAGATCCTTTTCGCCACGAGGTGTCACGTGGTGTGAACTTGGGACAGAGCAACTGGCCAATAAACCCTCGTATGCTATACCCAAAGGCATGAAAGCTACCGGAGTTCCTCGTTATGTAGTGTAATTTTCCTTATGCTTTCCTTGTTGTTACTGTCTGTTGGCTTTGTGTGCATTTAATGTAAGGCACAGCACGTAATGTCACTTATTGGCAGTCCATAAGACAACAATGCATGTCACGAAACTGAATAAGAGTCTTGCAAGCTGTATGTGTGCGTGTTTGTTTGATACTCATGGGGGCTTGTGTTTCGATTGTAACTGGCAGCCAGAACGAAAACACGGATTGAACGAGCTTTCGGTGGTACAAGACGATACATGATGCGTTTACGCTATGAAATTTTTGTGCAAGGTCCGAGAGAGAGAGAGAGGGAGAGAGAGAGAAATAACTTTTATTTATATAGCCGGCAGATTGGTGGGGGGGGGGGGGGCAATCCCGCCTAGATGGCGGCCAGAAGCCCTGGAGTTCTAGCGGCATCCTCGGCCTGCTGGACAGACAAAAGTTGGTCTTCGGGGGCCGAGCTGAGCAACACGGTCTCCCACTGCTTCCGATCCTGAATTTTTTGGCCCTGTCGGGGCGCCCGACAAGGAGTCCTCAAGGAGTCTTCGATAGATCGAGTTCGCTTATGTCCGCCAGTTACATTATTTACCGAGCAGTACTTGTTAGTTTTATACGCGAGAAGAATAAGGAGATCCCAGAGGTTTGACTTTGTGTTAGTTAAACCACACGAAGAAAAAATGCGACGAAGCCAGGGAAAGCACGGGACAAATTAATTGTTGTGTTTATCTGAACTGTAGAAATAGCAAGGAAATAAGGCGCATGTGTGCTAGGCGTAACCGTGGCAGTGCTGGCGAGCGCACTTCCAGGGGTCCCCCCTGCGGCAACTTGTCTTTTCGTCTGCTTTAGTTTCCCATTTTCTTTATTTACATTTATATTAAATTTATCACATTTAAATTAAACACAACAATTGGTTTCACCAATGCTTTCTCTGGCTTCGTTGTCTGTTTTCTTAATGTTGTTTGTAACTGTACATTTTATGTCTCCTCCGGTGCTTTCTTCTGACAGCAACCCTAGTTGACTTGTTGTAGCCCACCTTCCTTTGTTCCTTCTGTGGGATTCATCCGATTATACAGTTGATTTGCCCATACTATACCTCAGGTGGCTGTCGTACCCCTTGTCAGCCTGTTTCTGAGTCTTTTCTGAGTTAAACTTAGTTCGAAGTGAACGATCACCGCTGATACAAAAAAGGCACGCGACGAGCACAACTCTCCTGTCTCCCAGTAATTCTGTGTCCTTGTACGTGTGGCGGTTGTTTACTTTGCGGCCAGCTACAGTTACCGACATCTCCACAATAATGTGCCCTGCAATGGGTTCATTCCATACTCCATGCTTCAGGAATGTGCTACGGCAAGTGCTATCATTACTGAACGGTGAGGGGCGTTCATCAAAGTTCGTATTTTCACCACGAAAGAGGAACAGAGATTCAGCGATGAGACTCGAGTGGTACTTTAGTCTCAACCCGCGCCCACGTTATAACCTGCTGCGCTATTTGTTCGACAGTTATTCCGGTCAGCGAGCACTGGCGCCTCCACTTGGGCGTCCAAATTGTGTTTCAACATAGAGCGACGGTCGGCCACTCAGTTCTTCGTTGTCGTGGCTCGCTCGGTCGCATTAAGATCGCCCGCGTCATTTCGCGAGTGTTAACAAAAAAAGTTAAGGTAAATTAAATTCTGGGGTATGACGTGCCAAAACCACGATTTAGTTACGAGGCACGCCATAGTGGTGGACTCCGGATAAATTTTGACCACCTGGGGTTCTTTAGAGCGCACCCAATGTTCGGTGTACACGGGCTTTTTCGCTCTCCGGCAGCTCCAGTGTCGGCCGTGGTCGGTATTTGATCCTACGGCCCCGTGCATAGCTGCGCAGCGCCGCAGCCACTATAGGCCGCCACCGCGGCAGGTCATGTGGAGAGTGTCAAGCTGTGGCACTGCCGGCGACCACCGCCGTGCTTTAACCAACTTTCCCTATGGACGCTACTATTCTTGTTTGGATGCCCTGGGGGTGTCCCGCGGTATACTGTATAGAACGAAATTTTTTTATGTTCCGCAATAACGAGAGAGGAGCGCGCTCATTTTCGTTTCTGTCGTGTACGCCTTTTCTAAATTAATGTACCGTTAATATGAACTTTATGAACGCACTTCGTAAGTGAACCGGTCTCTATAACCTTGACGAGGGGGTTGACGTTCGGCCTTATTGGCACGACTTCTTCACAATTTCGTAACACAAAAGCCGCAGAGACGGGCAGGGTCTGTGTGCGTGTGTGCGTGCTTTTTTCGCCGTGAACTCGTTAACACGTTCTACAACGCCCAGTGAAGTCCACGTTCTAGCAGCCTTTCGGTGTGTCGTTACACTATTATTTATTTATTTATGTTTTACTCATTTTCTGACGAATGTATTGAAAAAAAGTAACTAATATGCGCAATACAGCAACAAATTTGCCTTAGAAAGGAAGTGACCTATGAAGTCAAGTGCAACCGAGAGTGTATCCGAAAGCTGACATAGAGATACGACGAAATCGCTGTGTGTCCGAACTCGGCGCTTGCTGAGCTGCCGAAGCTGCGGAAATTGCGGGTTCGTGGGTGAGGAAGAGTCCACGAGCGGGAGTGTTCCGCCAACGGCGATTCACGCTTCAGCCTCGAGGTTCGAGGCTTGATGAGCTACGAAGAAGTTGGGGGGGCCTAACATAGCTGCGAGGCTCTCAGTAGAGCTGAGCCGCCAGGCACACTTCAAAGCGCGTGCCGCGGCACGCTACCGAATGTAGCAGTTGGACGCGCTGTCACACTTTATAACGGCTTAAACCAGGGCGCGCGACCGCACCGGTTGCAAGCAGCGCCGTGCGTAAGCAGAGAGAGGGCTGTTGCGAGTATATACTTGTGCCAGCGTGAAGTGGAATATAGTTCATGGTCATAACCATGGCAACATACCCTTGAGTTATGACAAGAGCGATATCATCATCATCAGCCTGGCTACGCCCACTGCAGGGCGAAGGCCTCTCCCAGACTTCTCCAACTACCCCGGTCATGTGCTGATTGTGGCCATGTTGTCCCTGCAAACTTCTCAATCTCATCCGCCCACCTAACTTTCTGCCGCCCCTTGCTACGCTTCCCTTCCCTTGGAATCCAGTCCGTAACACTTAATGACCATCGGTTATCTTCCTGCTCATTACATGCTCATGCCCATTTCTTTTTCTTGATTTCGACTATGATGGCATTAACTCGCGTTTGTTCCCTCACCAAATCTGCTCTCTTCTTATCCCCCCTTAACGTTACACCCATGATTCTTCTTTCCATAGCTCGTTGCGTCGTCCTCAATTTAAGTAGAACCATTTTCGTAAGCCTCCAGGTTTCTGCCCCATAGGTGGGTACTGGTAAGACACAGCTGCTATACACTTTTCTCTTGAGGGATAATGGTAACCTGCTGTTCATGATCTGAGAATGCCTGCCTAACGATATGGTTAGGCGTAAACTGCTTAGCAATATATTTCCCACAGCGGCCTCAGTCCCACGAATTTGCGATAAATTCGGGATCATAGAAACATGATACCTTTACCGTCACGCACACTATGTTTACTGCCAGCGGTTTTCGGACTGTCGTTGTGAGCAAGTCGCACGCTGTCATTTGTTTTTTTTTGTTTTCTGTTTCACTGCGCAAGCATGTCTGACGGGGGAAACGAATTTTATGGTAACGGTGTAGTAGATGCAACGGTCAG